>NW_027521487.1:0-79298 GCF_052094955.1 Ictidomys tridecemlineatus
ACATTTGATGAAGCACTTCACACATTCCAGGGTCGTCACAATAAAAAGAATGATAATGATGTGTTGTTAAGGGAGTGAGAAATCAGAAGCTTTATTCACCACTCTTAATAATAAGGTAGGCTGGTTTTCACTGGTCTGAAAATGATCTGGAACTTCTTCAGAAAGTTAAACATGGAGTTAACAATCCACCTCTTCCACTCCTACTTACAAACTCAAGATAAATAAAAAAGTTGTCCACCAATGATTTGTACATGAATGTTCATATAATGTTCATATTAAATATACGAATCTTATTCATATTAGTCAAAAAGTGAAAATGACCAGGCAGGTCTGTAATATAGCTACTCAAGAAGCTGAGGCAGGAGGATCACAAATTCAGGGATAACATGGGCAAATTTGCAAGACCCTGTCTCAAAACAAAATTTTTAAAAGGGTTGGGCTTTGGCTTAGTGGTAGAACATTGTTTAGTGTGCAGGAGGCTCCGGGTTCAATCTACAGTACGACACCCACACAGACACAAAGTAAAAATTACTATGCAGTGGGAAATAAACCAAAAAAATGTGGCATTTTCATAAGATGGAAATCAGTCACAATCAGGAGGAATAAACTAAAATACTAATACAAGCTACAATATAACTGCAATTATCCTTCTGGACCCCAGTCTCTAATGTCTGCCATCTGCAACAGTCCTTCTGCACCAAAGTCTCCAACCTCTGATCTTTGTAAGATCATTCTCCACTACAGTTTCCAAACTCTGCTCTCTGTAACATTCCTTCTCCACCCCAGTCTCCAACCTCTGTCTTCTGCAACAGTTTTTCTTCTCCCCAGAATCCGAGATCTGCTTTCTGTAACAGTCCTTCTGTACCGCAGTCTCCAACCTCTGTTCTTCGTAACGGTTCTTCTATAGCCCAGTCTCCAACCTCTGCTTTCTGTATCATTCTGTCTGAACCCCAGTCTCCAACGTCTGTTTTCTGTATCTATCCTTCTGCACCTCAGTCTTAAACCTGTGCTCTTTGTAAGAGTCCTTCTGCACCCCAGTCTCCAACATCTGTTCTGGATAACAGTCTCAAACATCTGCTCTCTGTAAACGTCCTTCTGCACCCCAATTTCAAAACTCTGCTTCCTGTGACAGTCCTTATGCACATGAGTCTCCAAACTCTGCTCTCTGTAACAGTCCTTCTATACTGCAGTCTTCAAACTCTGCCCCCTGTAAACGTCTTTCTGCAGCCCAGACTCCAATCTCTGCATTCTGTATCAGTCCTTCTGCACCCAAGTCTCTAAATTTTCCTCTCTCTAAGAGTCTTTCTGCACCTCAGTATACAACCTCTGCTTTCTGCAACAGTCCTTCTGCACCCCAGTCTTCAAACTCTGCTCTCTTCAACAGTCCTTCTGCACGTCAGTCTCCAACCTCTGCTCTCCGCAACAGTCATTCTGCACTCAAGTCTCCAACCTCTGCTCTCTTCAACAGTCCTTCTGCACCAAAGTATCCAACCTCTGCTCTCTGTAAGATCCTTGTTTACTACAGTATCCAAACTCTGCTCTCTGTAACACTCCTTCTCCACCTTATTCTTTAACCTCTGCTTTTGCAAATGTTCTGAAACACCCCAGTCTCCAACCTCTGTCCTCTGCAACAGTCCTTCTGCTCCCCAGTCTCCAACATCTGCTCTCAGGATCCGTCCTTCTGCACCCCAATCTCCAGACTCTGCTTTCTGTATCAGTCCTTCTGAACCCCAGTCTAAAACCTCTGCTCTCTGTATTTATCCTTCTGCACCTCAGTCTCCAACCTCTGCTCTCGGTTACAGTTTTTCTATACCGCAGTCTTCAAACTCTGGCCATTCTTATGGTTTTTTTACACCCCAATTTCCAACGACTTCTTTCTGTAACAGTCCTTCTTCACCTCTGTCTCCAAACTCTGCTCTCTGTAACAGTCCATCTACACCTCAGTCTCCAAAATCTGCTCTCTGTAACAGTCCATCAGCACCTCAATCTGACACCTCTTCTCTCTGCAAGAAACTGCTGCACCCAGTTTCTAACAACTGCTCTCTGTAACAGTCCACCTGCACCTCAGTCTCTAACCTTTGCTCTCTGTAAGATCCTTCAGGAACTCAGTCTCCAAAAACTTCTCTCTATAACAGTCTTTCTGCACCCCAGTTTCCAACCTCTCCTCTCTGTAACAGGCCTTCTGCACGCCAGTCTCAAAACTCTGCTCTCTGTAGCAGGCCTTCTGCACCCCGGTCTCCAACCTCTGCTCTCTGCAATGATCCTTCTGCACCCCAGTCTCCAAACAATGCTCTATGCAACAGTCCTTCTGCAACTCAGTCTCCAACTTCTGCTCTCTGTAAGATCCTTCTGTACCCCTGACTCCAAGCTCTGCTTATTGCAACGATCCTTCTGCACCCCAGTGTCCAACCTCTGCTCTATGTAACAAAATTTTGCACCTCAGTCTCCAACCTCTGCTCTCTGCAACAGTCCTTCTGCACACCAATCTCTAACTTATGCTCTCTCTAAGAGTCCTTCTGCAATGTAGTCTCCAACATCTGCTCTCTGCAACATTCCTTCTGCAGCCCAGTCTCCATCCTCTGCTTTCTGCAACAGTCCTTCTACACCCCAGTCTCCAACCTCTGCTCTCTGTAAGATCGTTCTGCACTCCAGTTTCAAAACTCTGCTCTTTCTAACATTCCTTCTCTACCCTAGTCGCCAACCTTGGGTTTCTGCAAGGGTCCTGCGGCAAACCAGTCTCCAAAATATGTCCTCTGCAACAGTCCTTCTGCACCCCAGTCTCCAAAGTTCGCTATCTGCAACAGTCCTTCTGCACCCCAGTCTCCAACCTTTGCTCTCTGTAACAATCTTTCTGCCCCTCAGTCTCCAAACTCTGTACTCTGCAACGTTACTTCTGCACCTCAGTCTCCAACATGTATTCTCTGTAACAGTCTTTCTGCACCTGATTCTTTAATCTCTGCTCTCTGTAGGATTCTTCTCCAACCCAGTCTCCAAACACTGCTCTCTGTAACAGTCCTTCTGCACAACAGTCTCCAACCTATGCTCTCTGCACCGATCTTTCTTCACCCCAGTCACCAACCTCTGCTCTCTGCAACTGTCCTTCTGCACCTAAGTCTCCAACCTCCACTCTCTGTAACAGTCCTTCTGCACACCAGTCTCCAACATCTGCTCTCTTCAACAGTCCTTCAGCAACTCAGTCTAAAAACTCTTCTCTCTGCAACGATCCTTCTGCACCTCAGTCTACTACCTCTGCTCTCTGTAAGACCGTTCTGCAACCCAGTCTTCAAACTCTGCTCTCTGTAACAGTCCTTCTGCAGAATAGTTTCCAACCTCTGCTCTCTGTAACAGATATTTTACAACCCAGTCTCTAACCTCTGCTCTCTGTAACAGGCCTTCAGAACCCCAGTCTTTAAACTCTTCTCTCTGCAATGATTGTTCTCCACGCCAGTCTCAAACCTCTGCTCTCGGCAACAGTCCTGCACCCTAGTCACCGAACTCTACTCTCTGTAAGATCCTTATGCACTCCAGTCTTCAACCTCTTCTCTCTGCAAAGATTCTTGTCCATCACAGTCTTTAACATCTGCTCTCTGCAACAGTCCTTTTGCACTCCAGTCTCTAAACTCTGCTCTCTGTAATATAGATCTGAACCCCAGTCTCCAAACTCTGCTCTCTGTAACAGTCCTTCTGCACACCAGTCTCCAAACTCTGATCTTTGTAACTGCCCTTCTGCACCTCAGTCTCCAAACTCTGCTCTCTGTAACAGTCCATCTGCACCTCAGTCACTATAGTCTGCTCACTGCAACGATCCATATGGACCCCAGTCTCCAACTTCTGCTCTTTGCAACAGTCTTTCTGCACCACAGTCTCCAAACTCTGCACTCTATAAGATCCTTCTGCACTTTAGTTTCTAAACTCTGCTCTCTGTAAAATTTCTTATCCACCAAAGTCTCCAACTTCTGTCATCTGCAACATTCATGCTGCTCCCAGTCTCCGAGATCTGCTCTGTGTAACAGTCCTTCTGTACCGCAGTCTCCAAACTCTGCTCTCTGTAACGGTTCTTCTACACCCCAATTTCCAACTTCTACTTTCTCTAACAGTCCTTCTGCACCTCAGTCTCCAAACTATGCTCTCTGTAACACACCTTCTACACCTCAGTATCCAACCTCTGCTCTCTGTAACAGTCCTTCTGCACCCCAGTCTCAAACCTCTGCTATTGGTAACAGTCCTATACCGCAGTCTTCAACCTCTGCTCTCTTTAACGGTCCTTCTGCATCCCAATTTCCAAACTCTGCTTCCTGTAACAGTCCTTCTGCACCTGAATCTCCAAACTCTGCTCTCTGTAACAGTCCATCTACACCTCAGTCTCCAACCTCTGCTCTCTTTAACAGTTCGTCTGCACCTCAGTCTCCAAATTCTGCTCTCTATAAGATCCTTCTGCACCGCTGTCTCCAACCTCTGCTCTCTGTAACAGTATTTCTGCACACCAGTCTCCAACCTCTGCTCTCCGCAACAGTTCTTCTCCACCCCAGTCTACAACATCTTCTCTCTGAAACAGTTCTTTGGCAACCTAGTTACCAACATCAGCTCTCTTTTACAGTCTTTCTGCACCCCAGTCTCCAACCTCTGCTCTCTGTAACAGTCCTCCTGTACTGCAGAATCCAACCTCTGCTCTCTGTAACTGTCTTTCTGCACCCCAGACTCCAATCTCTGCTTTCTGTATCAGTCCTTCTGCACCCCAGTCTCCAACCTCTGCTCTCTATCACAGTCCTTATGCACCCCAGTCTCCAAAATGCGCTATCTGCAACAGTCTTTCTGCACCCCAGTCTCCAACCTCTGCTTTCTGTAACAATCCTTGTGCATCTCAGTCTCAAAACTCTGTATTCTGCAACGTTACTTCTGCACCTACGTCTCCAACATGTGTTCTCTGTAACAGTCTTTCTGCACCTGATTCTTCAACCTATGCTTTCTGTAGGATTCTTCTCCATCCCAGTCTCCAAACTCTGCTCTCTGTAACAGGCCTTCCGCACCCCAGTCTCCAAACTCTGCTCTCTGTGTCAGTCCATCTGCACCCCAGTCTCCAACCTCTGCTCTCTGCAACGATGCTTCTGCACCCCAGTCTCATACCTGTGCTCGCTGTAACAGTCTTTCTGTAACCCAGTCTACAACATCTGCTCTCTGCAACAGTTCTTGTGTACCTCAGTCTAAAATCTCTGCTCTCTGCAATAATCCTTCTGCAGCCAGTCTCCAACTTCTGCTCTTAGTAACAGTCCTTCTATACCTCAGTCTCCAAACTGTGCTCTTTGTAAGACCCTTCGGAAACCCAGTATTCAAACTCTGCTGTCTGTAACAGTCCTTCTGCATCCAGTCTCTAAACTCTGCTCTCTGTAATAGGCCTTCTGTATCCCAGTCTCCAATTTTGCTCTCTTTAAGAGGAATTCAGAACCCAGTCTTAAACTTCTACTCTATGCAACTATATTCTTCACCCCAGTCTCCAACCTCTGCTCTCTACAACAGTCCTTTTGCACCCAAGTCTCCAACATATGGTCTCTGTAAGATCTTTCTGCACACCAGTCTCCAACCTCTGCTCGCTGTAACTGTCCTTCTGTACCGGATTTTCCAACCATTGGCCTCTGTAACGGTCCTTCTGCACCCCAGTCTCCAACATCTGCTTTCTCTATCCGTCCTTCTGCACCCCAGTCTCTAACCTCTGCTCAATGTAACAGTTTTCCTGCACCTGAGTCTCCAAACGCTGCTTTCTACAACAGTCCTTCTGCACTCAAGTCTCCAAATACTGCTCTCTACAACATTCCTTCTGCACCACAGTCTCCAACCTGTGCTTTCTGCAACGATCCTTCTGCACCTCATTCTCCCACCTCTGCTCTCTGCAAAGATCCTTCTGCACACCAGTCTTCAATCTCTGCTCTCTGAAAAGTCCTTGTGAACCCCAGTCTCCAACATCTTCTCTCTGCAAAATTTCTTCTGTACCTCAGTCTGTAAACTCTGCTCTCTGCAATAATCCATCTGCACCCCAGTCTCCAAACTCTGCTCTCTGTAACAGTCCTTCTGTACCTCAGTCTCCAATCTCTGCTCTATAAAACAGTCCTTCTGCACACAAGTTTCAAACATCTGCTCTCTGAAACAGTCCTTCTACACCCCAGACTCCAACCTCTGCTCTCTGCAACAGTCGATCTACACCCAAGTCTCTATACTCTGCTCGCCCCAACGATCCTTTGACACCCCAGTCTCCAACGTCTGCTCTCTGCAACAGTCCTTCTGTACCTCAGTCTCCAACCTCATCTCTCTGTAAGACCCTTCTGAAACCCAGTCTGCAAACTCTGCTCTCTGTAACCGTCCTTCTGCACCCCAGTCTCCAACCTCGTCTCTCTGTAACAGTCCTTCTCTACCGCCGTCTCCAACATCTGTTCTCTGTAAGGGTCTTTATGCACCCCAGTATTCAAACTCTGCTTTATGTATCAGTCGTTTTGCACCACCGTCTCCAAACTCTTCTCTCACTAACAGTCCTTCTGCAACTCAGTCTACAACCTCTGCTCTCTGAAACAGTCCATCTGTACTGCATTCTCCAAACTCTGCTCTCGGTAAGGGTACTTCTGCACCCGAGTCTCCAACCTCTGCTTTCTGTATCAGTCTTTCTGCACCCCAGTCCCCAAACTTTGCTCTGTGTAACTGTACTTCTGCACCTTAGTCTTCAACCTCTACTCTCTGTTACACTCTTTCTGGACCCAAATTTTCAAACTCTACTCTCTGCAACAGTCCTTCAACATTACAGTCTAAAACCTCTGCTCTCTGCAACAGTCCTTTTGCACGCCAATCTCCAACCTCTACTCTCAGCAACAGTCTTTCTGAAGCGCAGTCTTCAACCTCTGCTCTCTGCAACATTCCTTCTGCACCCCAGTATCAAATCATTGCTCTCTGTAAAAGTCCGTCTGCACGCCAGTCTCCAACCTCTACTCTCTGTAACGATCCTTCTGCACCTCAGTCTCGAACCTCCGCTCTCTGTAACAGTCCTTCTGCACCTCAGTCCCCAAACTCTTTTCTCTGTAAGATCCTTCTGAAACCCAGTCTCCAACGTCTCTTCTCTGTAACAGTCCTTCTTCAACCTATTCTTTAACCTCTGCTCTCTGCAACAGTCGTTCTGCACCTCAGTCTTTAACCTCTGCTTTCTGCAACAGTCCTTCTGCAAACAAATCTCCAACATCTGCTCTCCGCAACATTCCTTTTGCACCCAAGTCTCCAAACTGTGCTCTCTTTAAAAGTTTTTCTGCACCCCAGTCTCCAAACTCTGCTCTCTCTAACAATCCTTCTTCACCCCAGTCTCGAACCTCTGCTCTCTGCAACGATCCTTCTGCACCTCAGTCTCCAACCTCTGCTCTCTGTAACGATCCTTCTGCACCCCAGTCTCAAACCTCTGCTAGCTGCAACAGTCCTTCTGCACCTCAGTCTCCAAACTCTTTTCTCTGTAAGATCCTTCTGAAACCCAGTCTCCAACGTCTCTTCTCTGTAACAGTCCTTCTTCAACCTATTCTTTAACCTCTGCTCTCTGCAACAGTCATTCTGCACCTCAGTCTTTAACCTCTGCTTTCTGCAACAGTCCTTCTGCAAACAAATCTCCAACATCTGCTCTCCCGCAACATTCCTTTTGCACCCAAGTCTCCAAACTGTGCTCTCATTAAAAGTTTTTCTGCACCCCAGTCTCCAAACTCTGCTCTCTGTAACAATCCTTCTGCACCCCAGTCTCGAACCTCTGCTCTCTGCAACGATCTTTCTGCACCTCAGTCTCCAACTTATGCTTTCTGCAATGATCCTTCTGCACCTCAATCTCCAACCTCTGCTCTCTCCAAAGATTCTCCTGCACACCAGTCTCCAACCTCTGCTCTCTGCAACAGTCCTTATGAACCCCACTCTCCAACATCTTCTCTCTGCAAAAGTTCATCTGTACCTCAGTCTGTAAACTCTGCTCTCTGCAATAATCCATCTGCACCCCAGTCTCCAAACTCTGCTCTCTGTAACAGTCCTTCTGGACCTCAGTCTCCAATCTCTCCTCTATGAAACACTCCTTCATCACACAAGTCTCCAACATCTGCTCTCTGAAACAGTCCTTCTACACCCCAGACTCCAACCTCTGCTCTCTGCAACAGTCCATCTACGCCCCAGTCTCTATACTCTTCTCGCCCCAGCGATCTTTCTGCACACCAGTCTTCAACGTCTGCTCTCTGCAAGAGTCCTTCTGTACCTCAGTCTCCAACCTCATCTCTCTGTAAGACCCTACTAAAACCCAGTCTTAAAACTTTTCTCTCTGTAACAGTCCTTCTGACCCCAGTATAAAACCTCTGCTCTCTGTAACAGGCCTTGTGCACCACAGTCTCCAAACTTTTCTCTCTGTAAAAGGCCTTCTGCACCCCAGTCTCCAACCTCTACTCTCTGCAAGGATCCTTCTGGACCCCAGTCTTCAACATCTGCTCTCTACACTAGTCCTTCTGCACCTCAGTCTCCAACCTCTACTCTCTGCAAGATCCTTCTGCACACCAGTCTCCAACCGTTGCTCACTTTAACAGTACTTCTGCAACCCAGTCTCAAAATTCTGCTCTAAGTAACAATAATTCTGCACCTCAGTCTCCAACCTCTTCTCTCTGCAACAGTCTTCTGCACCCCAGTCTCCAAACTCTGCTCTCTGTAACAGTCCTTCTGTACCGGATTCTCCAAACTCTACTATTTGTAACGGGCCTTCTGCACCCCAGTCTCCAACATCTGCTTTCTCTATCAGTCCTTCTGCACCTCAGTCTCCACCCTCTGCATTCTGCAACAGTCCTTCTGCACCCAAGTCTCCAACCTCTGCCCTCTGCAACATTCCTTCTGCACGCCAGTCTCCAAACTCTGCTCTCTGTAATGATCCTTCTGCACCTCAGTCTCAAACCTCTGCTCTCCGCATCGATCCTTCTGCACCTCAGTCTCCAAGCTTTGCTCTCTGCAACGATCCTTTGGCACCACAGTCTCAAACCTCTGCTCGCTGCAACAGTCCTTGTGAACTTCAGTCTCCAACATCTACTCTCGGCAACAGTTCTTCTGTACCTCAGTCTGAAAACTCTGCTCTCTGCAATAATCCATCTGCACCCCAGTCTCCAACCTCTACTCTCTGTAACAGTCCTTCTGTACCTCAGTCTCCAATCTCTGCTCTATGCAACAGTCCTTTTGCACTCAAGTCTCCAACATCTGCTTTCTGAAACAGTCCTTCAACACCCCAGTCTCTAACCTCTGCTGTCTGTGACAGTCCTTCTACACCACAGTTTCCATACTCTGCTCACCCAAACGATCCTTCTGCATCCCAGTCTCCAAAGTCTGCTCTCTGCAACAGTCCTTCTACACTCCAGTCTCCAACCTCTGCTCTTTGCAACAGTCCTTCTATACCCCAGTCTCCATACTCTGCTCGACACTACGATCCGTCTGCACCCCAGTCTCCAACCTCTGTTCTCTACATCAGTCCTTCTGCACCCCAGTCTCCAACCACTTCTCTCGGTAGCAGTCCTGCTGTACCGCAGTCTCCAACCTCTGTTCTCCGTAAGGGTCCTTATGCACCCAAGTATCCAACCTCTGCTTTCTGCATAAGTCGTTTTGCACCACAGTCTCCAAACTCTGCTGTCTGTAAGAGTCCTTCTGAAACTAAGTCTACAACCTCTGCTCTCTGCAACAGTTTTTGTGCACCCCAGTCTCCATCCTCTGCTCTCTGCAACATTCCTTCTGCACCCCAGTCTCCGACATCTGCTATCTGCAACAGTCATTCTCCACCCCAGTCTTCAAACTCTGCTCTCTGTAACAGTCCTTCTATACTGCATTCTGGAAACTCTGCTCTCTGTAAGGATACTTCTGCACATGAATCTCCAAACTCTGCTTTCTGTATCAGTCCTTCTGCACTCCAGTCTCCAACCTCTGCTCTGTGTAACTGTCCTTCTTCACCTTAGTCTCCAACTTCTGCTCTCTGCAGTTTTTCTGGACCCCAGTCTCCATCATCTACTCTCATCAACAGTCCTTCTGCACCTCAGTCTCCAACCTCTGCTCTTTGTAAGAGTCCTTCTGTACTAAAGACTCCAACCTATGCTCTCTCTAATGGTCCTCCTGTACCCAAGTCTTCAACCTCTGCTTTTTGAATCATTTCTTCTGCAGCCCCTGTCTAAATCCTCTGCTCTCTATAACAGTCTTTCTGCACCTCAGTCTCCAACCTCTGCTCTCTGTACCGATCCTTCTGCACCACAGTCTTCAAACTCTGCCCTACGTAATATTCTTCTGCAACCCAGTCTCCAAACTCTTCTCTCTGTAACATCCCTTCTGTACCCAGTCTTCAACCTCTGCTCTCTGTAACAGCCTTGTGCACCCCAGTCTTCAAACTCTGCTTTCAGTATCAGTCTTTCTGCACCCCAGGCTCTTAACTCTGGTATCTTTAACAGTCTTTCTGCATCTCAGTCTCCTAACTCTCCTCTTTGCAACAGTTCTTCTGCACAACAGTCTCCAAAGTCTGCACTCTGAAACAGTTCTTCACCACTCCAGTCTCCTACCTCTGCTCTCTGTAACAGTCCTCCTGTATTGCAGTCTCCAAACTCTGCTGTCTGTAATGGTTCTTCTGAACCTCAGACCCCAAACTCTGCTTTATGTATCAGTCCTTATGCACCGCAGTCTCCAACCTCTGCTATCTGCAACAGTCCTTCTGAACATCAGTCTCCAAATTCTACTCTCTGCAAAAGTCCTTCTGCACCCATGTCTCCATAACCTGCTCCCTGCAACAGTCTTTCTTCACCGCAGTTTCCAACCTCTGCTATCTAGAACAGTCCTTCTGCATTCCAGTCTCCAAACTCTGCTCTCTGCAACAGTCTTTCTACACTCTAGTCTTCAAACTCTGCTCTGTGTAACAGTCCCTCTGCAACCCAGTTTCCAATCTCTGCTCTCTGCAACGATCATTCTGCATCCCAGTCACCAACATTTGCTCTCTGCAACCGTCCTTCTGCACGCAAGTCTCCAACCTCTGTTCTCTGCAACGAACCTTCTGCACACCAGTCTCAAACCTCTGCTCTCTGCAATAATCCTACTGCACCCCAGTCGCCAACCTCTGCTCTCTGTAACAATTCTTCTGCACCACAGTCCCCAAACTCTGCTCTACATAATATTCTTCTGAAACCCAGTCTCCGAACTCTACTCTCTGTAACAGCCCTTCTGTACCCAGTCTCCAACGTCTGCTCTCTGTAACAGCCTTCTGCACCCGAGTCTCCAAACTCTGCTCTCTTTAACAGTCTTTGTGCATCTCAGTCTCCTACCTCTACTCTCTGCAACAGTTTTTCTGCACACCAGTCTCCAACGTCTGCACTCTGAAAAAGTTCTTCTAAACTCCAGTCTCCAAACTCTGCCCTCTGTAACAGTCCTCCTGTATTGCAGTCTCAAAACACTGCTGTCTGTAATGGTCCTTCTGCACCACAGTCTCCAACCTCTGCTTTCTGTATCAGTGCTTCTGCACCCCAGTCTCCAATCTCTGCTATCTGCAACAGTCTTCTGCACCTCAGTCTCCAAATTTTCCTTACTCCAATGTCCTTCTGCACTGATGTCTCCAACACCTGCTCTATGCAACAGTCGTTCTTCACACCAGTTTCTGACCTCTGCTATCTGCAACAGTCCTTCTGCACACCAGTCTCCAAACTCTGCTCTCTGTAACAGTCCTTCTGCACCTCAGGCTCCAAATTCTGCTCTCTGCAACAGTTCTTCTGCACCCAAGTCTCCAACCTGTGCTCTCTGCAACAGTCCTTCTACACCCCAGTCTTCAAACTCTGCTCTGTGTATCAGTCCTTCTGCACCCCAGTCTCCAACCTCTGCTCTCTGTAACAGTACTTCTGCACCATATTCTCCAACCTCTGCTCTCTGTAAACAGTCTTTGTATACAGCATTCTCCAAACTCTGCTCTTTGTAACGGTCCCTCTGCACCCCAATTTCCAACCTCTGCTTTCTGTAACAGTCCTTGTGCACCTCAGTCACCGTACTCTGCTCTCTGTAACCGTCCTTCTGCACCTCAGTCTCCATCCTCTGGTCTCTGTAACAGTCCTTCTGCACCTCATTCAGAAACCTCTGCTCTCTGCACGATCCTTCTGCACCCCAGTCTTCAACAACTGCTCTCTGTAACAGTTGTCCTGCACCTCAGTCACCAACCTCTGCTCTCTGTAAGATCCTTCTGCAACCCAGCATCAAAACTCTGCTATCTATAGCAGTCCTTCTGCAACCAAGCCTCAAAAGTCTGCTCTCTATAACAGTCCTTCGGCAACCCAGTTTCAAAACTCTGCTCTCTGTAGCAGGCCTTCTGCACCCCAGTCTCCAAAACTCTGCTCTCTGAAACAGTCATTCTGCACGACAGTCTCCAACCTCTGCTCTCTTTAACGGTCCTTCTGCACCCAAGGCTCCCACCTAACCTTTCTGTATCATAATTCTGCAAACCAATCTCCAACGTTTACTCTGTGTAACAGTCCTTCTTCATCTCAGTCTCCAAACTCTGCTCTCTGCAACAGTCCTTCTGCACCCCAGTCTACAAACTTTGCTTTCTGCAACATTCCTTCTGCACCCCAGGGTTTAACCTGTTCTCTCTGTAAAAGTCCTTCTGCACCCCAGTCTCCTAACTCTGTTCTGTAACGATCCTTCTGCAGTCCAGTCTCCACCTCTGCTCTCTGCAATGATTCTTCTGCAACTCTGTCTCCAACTTCTGCTGTCTTCAACGATCCTTCTGCACCTCACTCTTCATACTCTTCTCTCTGTAACTGTTTTTCTGCACCTCAGTCTTCAACCTCTGCTCTGTGCAACCGTCCTGCTTCACCCCAGTCTCCAAACTCTGCTCTCTGCAATGATCCTACTGCACCCAAGTCTCCAACGTCTCCTCTCCTTAACACTCCTTCTGCACCTTTGTCTCCAAACTTTGTTCTCTGTAAGGTCCTTCTGCCCCCCAGTTTCCAAACTCTGCTCTCTGTAACATTTCCTTCTCCAACCCTGTCTCCAAAGTCTGCTTTCTTCAATGGTCCTGGTGCAACCCAGTCTCCAAACTCTGATCTCTGAAACAGTCCTTCTGCTCCCCAATTTCCAATCTCCGCTCTCTGTAACAGTCCTTCTGTTCCACAGTCTCCAACTTCTGCACTCTGTAATGGTCCTTCTGCACTCTAGTCTCCAACCTCTGCTTTCTGTATCAGTCCTTCTGCACCACAGTCTCCGAACTCTGCTATCTGCAAAAGTCCTTCTACACACCAGTTTCCAAACTCTGCTTTCTGTAACAGTCCTTCTGCACCTCAGTCTTCAACTTCTTCTCTCTGCAACAGTTCTTCTGCACCCCAGTCTTTAACATCTACTCTCTGAAACAGTCCTTCTACACCCCTGTCCAAATGCAGAAGAATGAGACCTGAACTATCACTCACCCTGCAAAAAATCAACTCAAAATGCATTAAAGACCCAGGCACTAGACCAGAAATTATGCAGTTTCTAGGAAAAAAAAAAGTCAATACTCCAACCTACAGGCAGAGGCCGTGACTTTCTCAATAGGATGCCAAAGCTCAGGAGATAACACCAAAAGTTAGTTAATAGGATGACATAAAATTAAGAAGGTTCTGCACAGCAAAAGAGACAATTAGAATACGAAGAGAGAAACTACGGAAAGGGAGAAAATCTTTATGAGGGGCTCTTCTAAAAGAGGATGAATATTCAGAATATTAATAAAGAACTCAAAAAACTTAACATCATACCAACAATTATTAAATAACCCAATTATCAAATAACCCAATTACCAAATGGGAAACTAAATGAACTAAACAGACACGTCTTAGAAGAAAATATGTGAGTGGCCAACAAATATATGAAAATACTTGCAAGTCAAGACTACCCTGAGATTTCATCTCACTTCAGTGACAAAGGCAACCACCAAGAATACAAACAGAAATGAGTGTGACAAGGAGAGAATTGGAGAGAAAGGAGCACTCTCACCCTGTTGGTGGGCATGTAAATCAGCACAACCACCACAAAAATCGGGATGGAGGCTCCTCAGGAGTAGCCATGGACCACCCTGCTACCCAGCTCTAACTCTGCTTGGTATTTATCACAGCGGATCGAAATCATCATACTATAATGACACATACATGCCCCTGAACCAGCTGAGGTGACATCAGTGGACGAATGGATAAAGAACATCTGGTATATGCACACTGGAATTTCATTCACCCATAAAGAAGAACGAAATTATGTCATGCTGGAAGATGGATGGATCTTCAGAACATTAAGGGAAATAAGCAACTCAGAAAGTTAAGGGCCGTATGTTTTTCCTCTGTTAAAACTAGAGGAGGAAAAGGAAGGAAATTTGGGAAGGGAGTCTCATCATGAAAGTTGAAGGAAGATCAGTAGAGTCAAGGCACCAGGGGAGAAGGTGAGGAAAAGGGAAATATTGGAATGATATTGGCCAAAGTTCACGGTTATTGTGTGTGCATGTTCAAATATGTGTCAGCAAATCCCACCATTATGAACCACTACAATGCACCAATGAAGTGTGAAAAGAAGAGTTTCACATTACATGGGACAGGCACTATTCTAGGAGGGTGCCCATTTTATTCCATCTATAAATTCCACGATCATTTACCACTGTGAAAAATCTTTACAGATTCAAATGTTCTGATCACTGCTAGACCACATGGCCTCTTCTACTTCAGGGTCCCCTTATTCTCACTGAAATCAGGGAGCCCGTTTCAATGATGCCATCTGTTAATGTCTTCGCAGGCTGCCGAGGACAGCGGCTGCGGGTTTCACAAGGATCTGGTGCTGCCTTCTGAAAGCATGTTTAAGAGGCCTTGGTGAAGCTGGTGCTCCAGGCCCTCCTCCAGATCCAGCTGTGAGGCCAGGGAAGGGGTCACATAACACGCCCTCCAACTCCTTATTTATTTCTGATCACCATCCTCTCCATTATTCCAGGATCATATTGGTCATTGAAGTTAAGCAAACACTGAGTCCAGATTTCAGTGCATCAACCAAAGAGAGTCTAATAGCCACTCCCCTTGGCTCAGGAATATCCTTGGCCCTAACATTTCTGGTGATTATGTCTCTGTGACTGCATTCAAGATGATCCAGCAATATGTCCTGACTTCTTTGGTCTAGAAGACTCAAACAAATTCTCTTATATATTCTTAAGGCTCCTATTAACAAAATACAGTAAAATATTTACCTTTTATTTTGGTGTGACCCTTATACTCTCCTGGGCTATAATTTATACTCTTACCTGAGGCGTTCTAGGATCAGACCCCAATTAAGAGTCTGGTGACAATGTGGGATGATGGAAGAGCATCTTAAAGGCAATTGGGCTGGGGATGTGGCTCAAGCAGTAGTGCGCTTGCCTGGCACGCGTACGGCCCGGGTTCGATCCTTAGCACAACATACCAACAAAGATATTGTGTCTGCCGAGAATTATAAAATGAATATTAAAAATTCTCTCTCTCTCTCTCTCTCTCTCTCTCTCTCTCTCTCTCTCTCTCTCTCTCCCCCTCTCCTCTCCTCTCTTCTCCTCTCTCACTCTCTCTTAAAAAAAAAAAGACAACTGCCCAGGTAGAGTCACCATAGGGTCTTCAATTTAGGGAAAGCTAGTCTCCTCGGAGGACGAGGGGTTGCTTCTGACAGCAAAAAGGGTTAATGGAGAGTTCAGGGTTCAAGGCTCTGAGATTTGTCTAATTCCACTGGTATCTTGCCATTCTAATTAACAGGGTCTCAATCATTCCCCCATTAATGTCCTAATTGACATAAGAGAGACCTGGAGAAATTGTGGATTTATAATTTTCTTTGTACTTCTGCATTTGGAGAATTGGATGTTTTATTCTGATATTAACCTTTATCAGTTTCCAGAGAGAAAATATTTCTGATGATCTGAACCTTACTTGAAGGAGGAATAAAATGCTTGAACCTATCATTTTCTTTCTGTAAGTCTTCCTCTCCAGTCAGTAACAGCAGTCTTTAGTCATGTTGTAATGCTAATTCCCACCCTGAAGGTCGATGGTGTTATTCCAAAGCTCAGTTTTCTGTAGACATTTGATTTCAGGCCATGATAACTTAAAGTCTCTGTTGGGTCATTGCACACCAGGAATTATCAGGTCTCCTTTCTTATGGGCTGTGACATCATCAACATATTCAATTCCCTCAGGTTAGACATCCAACCTACCTCCTCAGATCTGTTATCTAGAACCATCTCTAATGTAAACCACTATTTTGGTCAGTGCCACTGTGGTAAGGTAGAGATGAAGAACGACTCTTGATGTCTTAGGTAGAGTAAGTTGACACAGAAAAAAGTTATAAAATGGTTGGGAAATCTGGAAGAAAAAAAGAAAAATAGGGCAGGTAACACCATCCCATATATGGAAACCCTAACTTACCTGGAAAGAGAAGCTCTTTCCATGCTACTGTTACCCACATTCAGGAACAGCTGTCTAGGAGCCTGCACACACAGCTCCTGGCACCAAGGAGATTAATTCCTGCCTCTACAGGGCTGGTTTGCTGCTGCTGCTATGGGATCAAAAGAACCTGCTTTCTTCCTTCTTTTTCTTCCTCTCTGCCTAGTGTTTGGCTGATCTTGACAGAACCTCCTAAAATGCAGGCCTGCAGGCAGGGGAGTGTGGGAAACGAGGTTCTCCTACTTTCTGTCCCTCTGGTGTGGGGAGAACACAGAAGGACAGAGATGGTGCTGAACACCCACACAAGTTGTCCTACACACTTAAACCTGAAAGTGGGAAAAGGGTGTTTGTGAAAAGAGAGGAGAGAAAGGAGTCTCAGAGATTTAAAAAGCGAAAGTTGGAGTTGGAGCTCCAGATACAGACTCTCTAACCAGGTGCCTACAAGTCCCTGGGAGGCATCTTTTTTCAGATGACTGTATACTCCAGTTTGAGGATTGGTCTAGACTTTGATCATGCAAAGGGATGCACACTCTCTAGCCAGCTTCCTCAGGGCACTATGGACCTCATTGCATCTCAGGCTATGAATGACAGGGCTCAACAGGGGGCTCACCACACAGAAGAGCACAGAGACCAGGGTGTCAGTGTCCAGCCTTCTCTGGGGCTGTCATAGTGGAAGTTGGCTGTTCCATAGAAGACCACCATGACAGTGAGGGGGGACGCACAGGATGGACGCAATGATGAGTGCATAGGAGCCTGCAGTGAAGAGGCAGGGGCTCAGGCCCATGGTGGCACTGACAACGTGGTGCGCAGACTCATTAACAGAGGTGTCTGAGCAGGAGAGCTTCAGGAGAAACGGGGTGTCACAGAGAAAGTGGCTGAACTGTTGGGGCCCACACAGAGTGAGTGTGATAGCCAGTACCGTGTGTGTGACCAAATTCACCAGCCCACACAGCCAGGACCCAGTCACCAGGCCAACACAGACCTTCACACTCATGATGACTGGGTACTGAGGAGGATGGCAGGTGGCCAATCAGCAGTCATACTGGCCACACTGCCAGTAAGAAGCCTTCTGTGCCGTCACTTGTCACCAAGAAAATCTGCGAAACACAGCCCTCATAAGAAATGGCCTTCTTCTCCCAGAAGAAGTTCACCAGCAGTACTGGGAGGATGGAGGATGTGTAGCAGACGTCCAAGAAGCTCAAATTGCTGAGGAAAAAGTACATTGGAGGGTGGAGAGCAGGACTTACCCTGGTGGCCACTATTATGAGCATGTTCCCCAGGAGAGTGCTCAGGTAAATGACCAGAAAGAGCAAAAAGAACCAGCCCTGTAGGTAGGAGTGGTTGGAAAATCCCAAGATTATGAATTCAGTGACAAATGATTGATTGCTCATTTCCAATGGTATCATAGCTTCAAAACAGAGAAAAAGAGACCATGACGAGAATGGACTGAGAGCACCGCAAACAGGGTTGTTTATCTGCAGCACCATGGCAAATAATATTGTATACAGAGATGCCTGGACTCTGGAAAGAGACGTATAGGAGTGACTTTAGAGAGAGCATAACTTCTCACAGACATTTGCATAGGTGCTCTTTTGTAAGAATAAATGGAGACTTGGTCAAAATGCACAACCAGCTATCAACCCCTGTGTCTCATTGAATCTGCAGTATCTCCCTCCTAACACTGCTTCACTGTGATGAATTTTTTCTTGTATGTCTGTTATTTCAAGTAATAAGTTTTCATTGTGGAAAACTTAGGAAAATGCAGAAAGTTATTCAGAAGAATAGAACAGGTCACAAAATCAAAGCTCTCTTTGCATTCATCCTATTCTACCTCTATCTATCTTTAAAATATCCAAAGCAAAATTTCCCAATATTTTTGTACTCTATTTAGTTGTTTGCCTTGTAATCTTAATTTCCTAACATGAAATTAAGTTAATATCTCCCTTTTTATTGAACATAGAAACCTTCCATTCCATTTACTATCATAAATATTGGAATAGAAGCTTTCATACATATATATCTGTGATCATCTCTGATTATTTCTTAAAAGTAAAATCATAAGTCACTTGCTTTTACATACATTGATCTATTTTTTCAGTAGAAACTTTTATTTTTTAAGTTTTATAAGATACAAGAAATTTTGACAAATGATATATACTTAGGTATTTTTCTTCTTTTTATTAAAAGATTTGCCTCACCAAACATTACATTTCCTGAAAAAAAATGATTGATACAATTATTGATTTTCTATAATGTTACCCATGCTAATCCATGATCCATTGTTTTGAACTAAAATTTCTGTTTCTTTTTCAATCTTAAATGAAAAATATTATAGTAAAACAGTAGGCTTTTGGTCCAGATAGATGTGAATTGAAATCCATCTGTTGATCACTAGTTGTTGTTTGTAAAAAAGTCAGCTCATCTCTATTCCTCAGTTTGTTCCTTGCTTAAGATATTAATGATGTCTATTTCAAAACTGCTGAAAAATTTTTGAGATAATATAAGCTATGTGTCTGGAACATTACATTTACTCAATGCCTTTTATCAAGTTAGAAAATGTCTATCCATTTTTTACTAGTAGTTTTTTTTTTTTTTTTGGTGTATGTGTGCTGGGTTTTGAATTCAGAGCCTTATGCATACTAAGCATTCACTCTACCACTGGACTTTACCCCTAGTTTCATTTAGTTATACTCTTTATCATAAATCGATGTTGAATTTTCTTATTTTCTCTGCATCTATTGAAATAATATATATTTTTTCTTATTTAGTCTGTTACTATGGAAATTCGGTTGATTGAATTTTTGAATATTGAACCAGCCTTGCATTCTGGGATTGATCTCAATTGACTGTAATGTTATCCTTATTCTATATGGCTGAGTTCAGTTTGTCAATATTGTGCCCTGCTTTCTTTTGTATATTCTATTTTCGCTGTTCTCCAGAGATAATCTATTTCTTGAAGAATTCTCAGCTGTATTCTACTGTTATTTTCAGTCAATGCATGTTAGTGGACTAGTGGGAAACAGAGAAGAGATTTCTGGTGTTTCCACGAAGCCCTGCCTTAGGTACTGTAAACTCAGTCACAGGGATATGGCCTTCACAGTGACTTACTATCTAGCAATATGGCTGAGCCTAGTTCTTGTTCCTCCCGACGTTAGAAATTTCAGCCTGTTCCTTTCCATAGCTGCAAAGGTTTTCCGTTGAGTGTCCTAATGTAACAGTTTCTGTTACTCTTGCCCCTGAAGATTACAGCTTTTGTTCTATGCAAAAAATCAGGAAATGGGTCTGGGACAAGTTTTGGCTGCTGTTGCTGCTCTTTGTCTCTCCACCAATCCAAGAAATGATACCGTTAAAGACACTTTCTCAGAATACTTCCTTATCTTCCTGGGAGCATTTGATGGAATCCATGGAGAAAAAGAAAAAATACAAACATCTTATGTCTATAGCCCTCTGGGTCTTTATGCTCTTAAACCAGTCTATACTTAGTCTTTAGCAATCCATTAACTATTTTTTATTTGAGTTTTTTTTTAAAAATAAACTCCTATGTATCTAGTGGGTTCTCGCATAGTTAAAAAAAATGCCTGGATTATTTTAGTTGCTTATCTCTCCCCAGACTTCGGTTAGTTGTTTGCCTTATACTCTTCATCCCTAATAAGTCAAGGAAAGTCACTAATTTGCATTTTCTTCTGCTGTTTTTGGTTATAATAATGATGAAAACAACATGCTTTCTAGCTATTTCGATAGATACTCAAGGTGAAATTTGAAGTCTATACACTTACTTTTCAAAAAGGGGATATAGCTTCATGGTAGAGTGCCACTGGGTTCAATCCCCAGTACTTCAGAAAGTAAGTAAGTAAGTAATTAAGTAAGTAATTAAATTGATAAATAGAAGTGAAAGCATTTTTCAAGATGATTTTTAACTCAGGATTGGTTGGAACCACATCTAAATATTTTTATAGGTCTCTAAGAGATTAGTATTTTCTCCCATTTTTTGCATTTCTCTACTTCTTTTTTACCACAGTTATAGTCCAGGACATATCACATTTTACAAGTGACATCAGTTGTTTCCTGATCACGATCTGTTTGAAGCAGTGAATGTGATTGGTGGGTGCATTCGGTCTGTATCACATATACAAAGCCTTGCTCACCATGATGGATGGGCGTATGCATGTGTGTGTGTATGTGTGTGTGTGTGTGTGTGTGTGTGAGTGTGTGTGTGTGTGTGTGTGTTATTTGTTGTGGGATTGATCTTGACTGAGAACACTGTCTTATAGTTAGTGGGATGGCAAGTTGGCATCTCAGACAACATTGATGGCAGAAATCTCAAAGAATATAGCAGGAATCTGCCATCTAAGGCTCAGCAAGCTCAGAACACTTGGTTATCCTAATTGCTAAAAATGGAAAGACCCTCACTATTGAGCTTCTCTGAGAGCTTCATCACACTGGGGCGGGAGGAGGGAGCCCATTTCCATAGAGATATACCCTGTTTCTATAGAGACTCCAGCTAGGCTTCAAGGGGCTGGTGGGATAGTACCAGTGGATGCTGCCAAGGCCTGGGTCATTCTGAGGAGCCTCCTACTAGAGGGGAGGTGGCAGGGTATCAGCCTATGGGGCCGGGACTAGGCTCTGTGAAGCTGTGTCAGGCCTGATTTCTAAGCAAGGTACTTGGCAATAGAAACCTCTGAAAACGTCCCACCCCCCACCATGCCATGGGCCACCAGAGAGCCCAGGTGTGTCTCTGGAAGCCAGGCTTGGGTATGAGCATGGACATCAATTATTGCAGAGTATCAACAATAGGGGCCCATAAATCTCTTTCAGGTGAGTGCAGATTGAAAACAGGGACATCTGGAGGGAGATAGACTGGGTTTTAGAAAATCATCAGATCTCTAGGTCTAGAACACGCAGATAGACCCACTCATGGAATTGTGCGTAGGAGTCCAAGGAGCAGGGGTCGTTAACTGTGAAAGCTGGTTCCCCAGGTTTTAGACACACCTGTTTAGTTCAAAAGAGTGATGTGAGTGGTAAAACAAGATCAGAATGAAGTGCTCTGTATCTGAAGACGTGCTGTGTTGAAGGTGGGAGAAAATCTCTGAAGCCCTCATGGAGAAGGATATGGAGAACTTTAAAGTCCTAGTTGAAGAGGACATGGTATAGACAACAAATCAGTTTGTGCAGGCTGGCAAGCTGGTGGGATCACTCAGGAAAACAGGAATATGTGAGGAATAGCAGATGTAGAGGAGGATTTGGTGGATTGGATTTGAGTACTATTGAATGTGAGTTATCTGTGTGATAATCACGTGGAAATGCCCTTCACAGACAGCCTAGAACTGCAGTTGTAGATTTGGGAGTCATTGTCTTGAAGGCAACTGTTACAGCAAAGGGTGAATATGAAATCCCCCAGGAGAATAGAGAAAGTAGAGAAGGAAATTAAGAAAGTAGGGATTCTTGTGATACTTGGTGTTCACAAAAATTGTAGTTAAAGTTTATCCAGAAATGACTAAAAACATCACACTATCTAGGTCAGTTGTAGGTATCGCTTTCTATAAATAATTTCCCTAAAGAAGAGGAAATACAATAAATCAACTTTGAAATGGAGCTGGAAGCTACATGTACTTGACCTTTCTTACGTTCTCTGTTTTCTCTATCAACTACCTGGATGAACTTCAAGTCATTTAGAAATCAGTGACATGTACTTTCTTTTAACTCCCCGTATCAAAAAGATCAATATGACAATCTCTTTTATAGGTAGATATCTAAATGTTTTTAGAAAAAGAAATAAAATTCTACATAAAAGGCAGTTCCAGCAGATTTTACTATGGGAAATTGGTACATGGTCTGTGGATGTGTAAAAGGGAAAACTAAACGTAAATTTTCAGAGATTTAAAAATACAATCTCTGAAGTTATGCATACTGCTATTGTAAAGGTCTTAAATATAAAGGTCATTTCAGGAGAGACAATTTCATGGGGCATTAAAAAAAATCCCAATGTATGTTTATATAATTTTATCTACATATATGTGTTTTCTTGATTTTACTGGCTAATTTATTGTAGAACACGGGTGTGGGGTAGATTGAAGTGTGATACCCAAATAATTTTCCTTATCCTCTATGTTCTTTATTAATGTAGGGCATTAGATTGAATCGTCATCATGGTCACCATTAGAATCCATTAATAACAATCATAACTCATGAATGACACTTTGTGACACAATATGTACTTGCTCCTTAGAATTTATATAATGCAGCATAGGAATTAGATCAACTTAACAGTAAACCCTCTGCTCTGCAATGATAATAACCATAATCATCATAATCATCTAGGGAATATTTCATAGAAAAATAATTTGAGTGTGAGTCTTCTTAGATTGCTTCAATACACATAAATGCCTGACTTTAAAAACCTTGTTTAATGTAGTTTAAAAGTGGCATGTTTTCTGTAAAAATTAGATTGAATTTTGGATAATCAATTCTATCAAAACTCAGTGAATTTCTTTGAAAAGATGAATTTTTACATACCCGAATCCAATGAGGATTTTTCAAATTGAGTAACGAATAGAGACACACATTAGATAAAAATACCTAAGACTTATTAAATGCCTATAAGACTTTTACATGCATTAACTTATTTGGTTTACACAACAACCTATAAGATAACCTATTATCCCCATTTTACAGGAAAATAAATTGAAATTAATGCACAATATATTAATGCAAGTAGGGAAACATCAATGAATCCCTTTAATTTGCATAATGTACATTAATTTGTACATTTAATATGTATTAACAATTATGATTTAAAAAACAAAAAAGAAATTGACTCAGAACATTTATCATGTAATAATTATTATTTGTAGTGATACTTTGTTACTTGATGATAATACCATATATTAGTAAACTGTCTTATTATATTCAATGCCCAGACACTCTTGTCTTTGGTTCTAATAATTCATTGCACATGATTAATAGGCCAACACAGCTTTCATTAAAATTCCAAATCTCAGGGCCTTAAGAAGCTTAAAGTATTTAAATTTCAATAGAAAGTCGGTGGTTCAGTTAAGCACAACTAATTTAAAAATCTAAATATAAACAAAATAAAATAAATAAGTCTAGAATCTTAAAAGAATACCTTTTTGTTTGCTTTGGCAATAAATGAAATGTTTTGCTGACAATTTTAGGGATTCATTTCCTCAAACAAAAAAAAATGGGCATGACCAAAAGGAGGAAGAATGGTGTGATCATGAAAACCCTTATGCACATCAGAGAAACAATGATTCCTATTTGATCTCAATAGCACAAGCAAAGTTTAAATTTTTAAATCCAATTTTCATGTTGCCCAGTAAATTGCTTAAAACACACACACACACACACACACACACACACACACACACACACACACACACACAGTACAAGATCAATTTATTAAGAAAAAATATCTGAATAATTTCAGGTGCTTGTGGCAATGTGAATTTATTACTGTGATCTATGAGCTATCTGGCCTAGCCCAGAGTTGTCCTCATATCCTTCCATGTGGTGTGGGTGCTTGGAGCCGAGGAAAAGTTCAGAGGTCATTGTGCAGAACAGTTGGCCTCAGTCAGTGAATTCCAAGTGTTCCCAGTGATGCCTGTCCAAGGACACACATTGGGGGAGGCTGGGCTCTTTCACCTAACATGCAGGGATGCCCTTAGCCCTAACTGGTATGTTTAAAATCTTAACAAATTCACCAGGAATAAGCCTCCCTCCTGTCTTGTAGATTCAGCACTCAATTCAGCATTTAACATCTCTTTCAGTTCTGTTTCTTTGGGGCCAGGTTGTAGGGGGGCAGTTACCGGAGATTGAACTCAGGGGCTTGACCACTGAGCCACATCCCCAGCCCTATTTTATATTTTATTTACAGACTAGGTCTCATTGAGTTTCTTGGTGCCTTGTTTTTGCTGAGGCTGTCTTTGAACTCACTATCCTCCTGCCTCAGCCTCCTGAGCTGCTGGGTTACAGGCGTGCACCACTGTGCCAGCTCTTTCAGTTCTTTTTATTTCACCTGGGCTTCTTCTAGCATAAAGGGGAAAGGGAAGACAAATTATTACCTCTTACGATATGTCAGAGCCTTCTAGTTGGAAAATTCTTCAAAATAAAAAATTCTCTTTTTTATTTAGGATTTTAAAATTTCTTTTCTTGGTAGTGGTTAGTTTCAATTCAAACCAATTTCGTTCCTATACAGGGTCTAATTTAGTCCTAAGCCAGATCTACTAAGAAAATCAAAGAGGATAAGATCTGATCCCTGTCCTTCTGCACCCCTCCCCTGACTCAGGCAATGGCAAGGCCTTACTGAGGTGGATGGCGCAAGGCGTCCATCCTCTGGAGGAGTGCAGTATGTTTCTGGAAATGGGCTGATTTGTTTTTGTATTCCTTTAATAAGTATAGTTTTAATTTAGCATATGACCATTAAATATAAAGGAATAATCATGACTTTCCCAATTAATGCAACTACTTCTAAAGCATAGATATGTTTGCTGTAAATGCAATGAATCAGCTGTGGAGTGTAAATTGTTAATGTCTAAAGAAAAACTCCCTGTATTCCTGTCACAGAAGTTTTTCAGAAATTAAATTAAAATCTAGAGAAGGAAAATTAATGTTAAGAAGATAGATTAGTGCTTAGTACTGGGCAACTTGTTCTTGTTCCTGTGCTCAATGGTTTGTGCTCTTACTTTTGTTTGATTAAAAGTAATAACAAATCAATTACTTGCCATAACCATGGCACCGGTTCCAGTCAGTAAGTCAAGAAAGAATAGTCAAGGTATAGGTCAATAGTTTGGGACATTTGTAACTATTATTAAAAGTTAACTAAGCAGAAACAGCTCAAAGCAAAACTCGCACTGAAAGTACAAATGCTTGCTTATGCATAAGCCAAGATACATTCTTCTATTCTAATTGTAGCTACGTAATATTTTGTTTTGTTTGAATAATGATTCCTGTTTTGTAACCACAAAGTAGTGTAAGCCTGCCAAAATCAAAAGTATATATGATCAACTTCACAAGTAAAGATTGGGATCAACACCTTCACTTTAGTGTCTGTGTTGTTTCTCCATCCCCTCTTTGGCCGACTCCTCACCATCCGTTCCTCTCCTAAGACTCCCTGTTGGAGCTGGTCTCCGACACTGTCCTTAATCCAACTTACAATCTAATGGGAAGATGAACTCAATATGTGCAGGAAACTTGGTAACAATTCTATGTAATCTACAAATTATCATTATTTTCCCTTAGTGTTTGCTTGGGCAGCTCTGGGAATGGAGCACTTAATACTTGTCAAAGCCCCTCATTCCATCTTTAATATGCGCTCCTCCAGGTCCTAGTTTGGCCTTTCAATTGTGTTCTAAACACTAGGGCAACACCTTGTGTAAATGTGCACTCAGTAAAGGTTTGAAGAATGAAGAAGGTCTGTCAAGTACATCCATGGAGCAGAGTTTTTAAAAGATTCTTTAAAGACGGTACTGTGTGGGACCTAAAGGATCTAACAGAGACTTGACAGAGGCGAGAGGACATTTATGTTTAGTGGTTCTGGTGCAGATATCTTGCTGAAAAAAATAAAGTCTCTGTGGGCATAAGTGAGGCAGCATAGCCCAGCGGCTTGTGAGGAACTCAGTGTCTCCTGTCTCCTAAACATATCCCTTATGGAGACCATCGGCTCAGTTCCCACAGAACAAGCAGCTCTGCATCTTTCTTTCCCAATCAGTCATCTCAAAGTCAGGTGACCGAGAATGAAGTCACTTATGAGTGACCCCAAAATATAATATTTCTAAAGGAGGGGGGTTGTGTATGAAGTAGATTACTCACAAGCTTCTGGGATTTATTACAGTTAATAAAATGCTTGCAAATCCCCTCCCCAAGCATCCATGTGTTGTAAGATAAAGATGAAAACCCCTAGTTAGTGAATGAATACGTTTCTAAACATAACTTCTTCTACAATAATGATTTTTATTTAAACAGATATTTTGGTAGGTCTGTTGTTATGCTATATTGTATCATAATGGGAATATGTCCTTATACTTTCTCTCTAAAAATTATTTCTTTCTTTTTTCCCATCAAAAGCAGAGGATTAACACTTAGCATTATCTAAGGGTGCAGAAGAATCGTGGAGAGCAGAGGTTTCAGACTGAGGTACAGGTGGACTTTTACAGAGAGCAGTGATTGGAGAGTGGGGTGTAGAAGGACTGTTACAGAGAGCAGAGTTTGGAGACTCAGGAGCAGAAAAACTGTTACAGGAAGCAGAGTTTGGAAATTAAGGTGCTGAAGGACCGTTACAGAGAGCAGAGTTACGAGACTGCGGTATAGGACTGTTACCTAGAGCAGAGGTTGAAGACTGGAGTGCAGAAGGACTCTTACATAGAGCATAGGTTGGAGACTGAGGTGCAAAGGATAGATACAGAGAACATATTTTGTAGACTGGTGTTCAGGCAGACTGATACAGAAAGCAGAGGTTGGAGACTGGGGTGTAGAAGGACCTTTACAAAGAGCAGAGGTTGGAGACTGCGAAACAGAAGGACTGTTACAGAGAACAAATCTCAGAGACTGGAGAGCAGAAGGACTGTTGCAGAGAGCTTAGGTTGAAGACTGGGGTAGAAAAGGAATGTTATAGACAGCAGAGTTTGGAAACTAGAATGCAGAAGGATCTTATAGAGAGCAGAGTTTGGAGACTGTGGTGCAGAAGGACTGTTACTGAGAGCAGAGGTTGGAAACTGGGGTCCAGAAGGATCGTTGCAGATAGCTGAGTTTGGAGACTGAGGTGCAGAAGGAGTGTTGCAGAGAGCAGATGTTGAAGACTAGGGTGCAAAAGGAATGATGCAGAGAGCAGATTTTAGAGACTGGGGTGCAGAAGGACTGTTACAAAGAGCAGAGGTTGGAGACTGAGGTGCAGAAAGACTGTTACAGATAGCAGAGTTTGGAGATTTGGGTGCAGAAGGACTGTTACAGAGAGCATAGGTAGGAGACTGGGGATCAGATAAATCTTACAGAGAGCAGAGTTTGGAGACCGGGGTTCAAAACAACTTTTGCAGACAGCAGATGTTGGAGACTGGGGTGGAGAAGAATCGTTGCAGAGAGAAGAGGTTGGCGACTGGGGTGCAGAAAGCCTGTTATAAAGAGCAGAGTTTCGAGACTGGGTTGCAGAAGTCCTGTTACAAAGAGCAGAAGTAGGAGACTGTTGTGCAGAAGGACAGGTACAAAATGCAGAGTTTAAAGACTGGGTTGCAGAAGGATCTTACAGAGAGTAGAGTTGGTAGACTGAGGTGCAGAAGGACTGTTACAGAGAGCCGAGGTAGGAGACTTTGGTGCAGAAGGGTCGTTGCAGAGAGCAGAGTTTTAAGACTGAGGTGCAGAAGGACTGTTGCAGAGAGCATATGTTGGTAACTAGTGTGCAGAAGGACTGTTTTAGAGAGCAGAGATTTTAGACTAGGATGGGAAAGTCCTGTTACAGAGAGCAGATGTTGGAGACTCAGGTGCAGAAGGACTGTTACAGAGAGCAGAGGTTGGAGACTGAGGTGTAGAAGTACTGTTACATAGAGCAGAGTTTGGAGACTGATGTGAAGAAGGACTGTTAAAGAAAGCAGAGGTTGGAAATTAGGGTGCAGAAGGACCATTACAAAGACCAGAGTTTGGAGACTGCGGTATAGAAAAACTGTTACAGAGAGCAGAGGTTGGAGACTGGGGTGTAGAAGGAATGTTACAGAGAGCAGAGGTTGGAGACTGGGGTGCAGAAGGATAGATACAGAGAGCAGAGTTTTGAAACTGGTGTTCAGAAGGACTGTTATAGAGAACAGTGTTTGGAGACTGGAGTGCAGAAGAATCGAGCAGAGAGCAGAGGTGTCAGACTGAGGTGCAGAAGGACTGTGGCAGAGAGTAGGGTTTGGAGACTGAGGTGCAGAAGGACTGTTACAGAAAGAAGTGGTTGGAAATTGGCATGCAGGAGGACCGTAACAGAGACCAGAGTTTGGAGACTGCGGTATAGAAAAACTGTAACAGAGAGCAGAGGTTGGAGACTGAGGTGCAGAATAATAGATACAGAGAGCAGAGGTTTGAGACTGGGTTTTAGAAGGATCCTACAGAGAGCAGAGTTTGGAGAGTGAATTGCAGAAGGACTGTTACAGAGAGTAGAGGTTGGAGACTGAGGTGCAGAAGGACCGTTGCAGAGAACAGAGTTTGGAGACTGAGGTGCAGAAGGATTATAACAGAGAGCAGAGTTTGGAGACTGGGGTGCAGAAGGACTGTTGCAGAGAGCAGAGGTTGGAGACTGGGGTGAAGAAGGACTGTTGCAGAGAGCAGAGGATGAAGACTGGGCTGCAGAAGGAATGTTGCAGAGAGTAGATGTTGGAGACTGAGTTGCAGAAGGACTCTTAGAGAGAGCGGAGCTTGGAGACAGGGGTGCAGAAGGACTGTTGCAGAGAACAGAAGTTGGAGACTGAGGTACAGAAGTCCTGTTACATAGAACAGAGGTAGTAGACTGGGTTGCAGAAGGATTGTTGCAAATAGCCGAGCTTGGATACAGGGGTGCAGAAGGATCTTATGTAGAGCAGAACATAGAGGCTGAGGTACTGAAGGACTGTTGCAGAGATCAGAGGTTGGATAATGGGGTGCAGTAGGATCATTGCAGAGAACAGAGGTTGGAGATTGGGATGCAGAAGGATCATTGCAGAGAGCAGAGTTTGGAGACTTGGGTGCAGAAGACCTGTTACAAAGAAAAGAGGTTGAAGACTGGGGTGCAGAAGGACTTTTATAGAGAGCAGAGTTTCGAGATTGAGTTCCTGAAGTATCTTACAGAGAGCAGAGGTTGGAGACTGAGGTACAGTTAGACTATTACAAAGAGCAGTGCTTGGAGACTGGGGTGCAGAAGGATCGTGCAGAGAGCAGAGGTTTCAGACTGAGGTGCAGATGGACTGTTACAGAGAGCAGATGTTGGAGACTGAGATGCAGAAGGATAGATACAGAGAGTAGAGATTTGAGACTGAGTTTTAGAAGGATCCTACAGAGAGCAGAGGTTTGAGAGTGAAGTGCAAAAGGACTGTTACAAAGAGTAGAGTTCGGAGACTGAGGTGCAGAAGGACCGTTGCAGAGAACAGAGTTTGAAGACTGAGGTGCAGAAGGATTGTTATAGAGAGCAGAGTTTGGAGACTGGGGTGCAGAAGGAGTGTTGCAGAGAGCAGAGTTTGGAGACTGGTGTGAAGAAGAACTGTTGCAGAGAGCAGAGTTTGGAGACTGGGGTGCAGAAGGACTGTTACAGAGAGCAGAGGTTGGATACTGAGGTGCAGAAAGACTTTTAGAGAGAGCAGAATTTGGAGACTAGGGTGCAGAAGGATTGATACAGAAAGCATAGTTTGGAGTATATGCTGCAGAAAGACCTTTACAGAGAGCAGAGTTTGAAGACTGCAGTATAGAAGTACTGATGCATAGAGAAGAGGTTTGAGACTGAGGTGCAGAAGGATAGATACAGAGAACAGAGGTTGGAGAATGGGGTTCAGAAAGACAGATACAGAAAGCAGAGTTTGAAGACTGGGGTGTAGAAGGACTGTTACACAGAGCAGAGTTTGGAGACTCAGGTGCAGAAGGACTGTTACAGGAAGCAGAGTTTTGAAATTCGGGTGCAGAAGGATTTTTACAGAGAGCAGATGTTGGAGACTGTGGTATAGGACTGTTATCCAGAACAGATGTTGGAGACTGGGGTGCAGAAGGACTCTTACATAGAGCACTGTTTGGAGACTGAGGTACAGAACGATAGATACAGAAAACAGACGTTGGAGACTGGGGTTCAGTCAGACTGATACAGAAAGCAGAGATTGGAGACTGGGGTGTAGAAGGACGGTTACGAAGAGCAGAGGTTCGAGACTGCTGTACAGAAGGACTGTTACAGAGAGCAGATGTTCGAGACTGGTGAGCAGAAGGACTGTTGCAGAGGACAGAGGTTGGAGACTGGGGTGGAGAAGGAATGTTACAGAGAGCAGAGTTTAGAAACTTGAGTGCAGATAGATCTTACAGAGAGCAGAGGTTGGAGACTGTGGTGCAGAAGAACTGTGCAGAGAGCAGACTTTGGAGACTGGGGTCCAGAAGGATCGTTGCAGAGAGCAGAGTTTGGAGACTGGGGTGAAGAAAGATGTTACAGAGAGAAGAGTTTGGAGACTGTTGTGCAGCAGGACTGTTGCAGACAGCAGATGTTGGAGACTGGGGTGGAGAAGAATCATTGCAGAGAGAAGAGGTTGGAGACTGTTGTGCAGAAGTACTCTTACAGAGGGCAGAGTTTAATGACTTAGTTGCAAAAGGATCTTACAGAGAGCAGAGTTGGGAGACTGAGGTGCAGAAGGACTGTTAGAGAGAGCACAGGTAAGAGACTGAGGTGCATAGGGACTGTTACAGAGAGTAGAGATTGGATACAGGGTTGCAGAAGCATCTTACAGAGAGCAGAATTTGGAGACTGAGGTGCAGAAGGACTGTTGCAGAGATAAGAAGTTGGAGAGTGGGGTGCAGTTGGATCATTGCAGAGAGCAGATTTTGTAGACTGGGTTGCAGATTGCCTGCTACAGAGAGAAGAGTTTGGAGACTGGCTTGCAGAAGGCCTGTTACAGAGAGGAGAGGTTGGAGACTGAGGTGCAGGTGAACTGTTACAGAGAGCAGTGTTTGGAGACTGGGGTGCAGAAGGATCGTGAAGAGAGCAGAGGTGTCAGACTGAGGTGCAAAAGGACTGTTACAGAGAGCAGAGGTTGGAGACTGAGGTGTAGAAAAACTGTTACAGAGAGCAGAGTTTGGAGACTGAGGTGCAAAAGGACTGTGACAGAAAGCAGAGGTTGGAAATTGGGGTGCAGAAGGACCGTTACAAAGACCAGAGTTTGGTGACTGCGGTATAGAAAAACTGTTACAGAGAGCAGAGTTTGGAGACTGGGGTTCAGAAGGAATGTTACAGAGAGAACAGGTTGGAGACTGAGGTGCAGAAGGATAGATACAGATAGCAGAGGTTTGAGACTGGGGTTAAGAAGGACCGTTACAGAGAGCAGATGTTGGAGACTGGGGAGCAGAAGGACTTTTGCAGAGGACAGAGTTTGGAGACTGGGATGCCGTAGAACACTTGCAGAAAGCAGAGGTTAAATACTGGGCTGAAGAAGAAATGTTACAGAGAGACGAATTTGGAAACTGGAGAACAGGTTGGAAACTGAGGTGCAGAAGGATCTTACAGAGAGCAGAGTTTGGAGACTGTTATGCATAAGGACTGTGGCAAATAGCAGAGATTGGAGACTGAGGTGCAGAAGTCCTGTTACATAGAGCAGAGCTAGAAGAAAAGGGTGAAGAGGATCTTACAGAGAGAAGAATTTGGAGACTGAGGTCCAGATGGAGTATTGTAGAGATCAGAGTTTGGAGACTGGGGTGCAGTAGGATCATTGTAGAGAGCAGAGTTTGGAGACTGGGGTGCAGAAGTATCATTGCAGAGAGGAGAGTTCAAAGACTCAGGTGCAGAAGGACTGTTACTGAAAGCAGAGTTTCGAAATTGGGCTGCAGAAGGACCATTACAGAGAGCAGAGGTTGGAGACTGTGGTATAGGTCTGTTACGGAGAGCAGAGGTTGGAGACTGGGGTTCAGACAGACTGATACAGAAAGCAGAGATGGAGACTGGGGTGTAGAAGGATCGTTACAAAGAGCAGAGGTTGGAGACTGCGGTACAGAAGGACTGTTACAGAGAGCAGATCTCGGAGTCTGGGGAGCAGAAAAACTGTTGCAGAAGACATAGGTTGCAGACTGGGGTGGAGAAGGAATGTTACAGAGAGCAGAGTTTGGAAACTGGAGTACAGAAAGATCTTACAGAGAGCAGTGGTTGGAGACTGTGGTGCAGAAGGACTGTTGCAAAGAGCAGACATTAGAGACTGGGTTCCAGAAGGATCGTTCAAGAGAGCAGATTTTAGAACCTGGGGTGCAGAAGGACTGTTACACAAAGCAGAGGTTGGAGACTGAGGTGCAGAAGAAGTGTTAGAGAGAGCAGAGTTTGGAGACTGGGGTGCAGAAGGACTGTTACAGAGAGTAGAGTTTGGATACTGGGGTTCAGATAGATCTTACAGAGAGCAGAGTTTGGAGACTGGAGTTCAAAAGGAGTGTTGCAGAGATCAGATGTTGGAGACTGGGGTTGAGAAGAATCGTTGCAGAGAGAAGAGGTTAAAGACGTGGGTGCAGAATGTCTGTTACAGAGAGCAGAGGTTGGAGACTGTTGTGCAGAAGGACTGTTACAGAGTGCAGAGTTTAAAGACTGTGTTACAGAAGAATCTTCCTGAGAGCAGAGTTGGGAGACTGAGGTGCTGAAGGACTGTTACAGAGAACAGAGGTTGGAGACTGGGGTGTAGAAGGGTGGTTGCAGAGAGCAGGGTTTTGAAACTGAGGTGCAGAAGATCTGTTTTAGAAAGCAGATGTTGGAGACTGGGGCACAGAAGGACTGTTGCAGAGAGCAGATTTTGGTAAATCGGGTGTAGAAGGACTGTTGTAGAGAGCAGAGGTTGGAGACTGGGGTGCAGAAGGACTGTTACAGACAGCAGAGGTTGGAGACTCGGATTCAGAATTTCTATTACAGAGAACCGAGGTTGCATACAGGGGTGCAGAAGGATCGTACAGAGAGCAGAATTTGGAGACTGAGGTGCAGAAGGACAGTTGCAGAGATTAGAGGTTTGAGACTTAGATGCAGTAGGATCATTGCAGAGAGCAGATGTTGGAGACTGGGGTGAAGAAGGATCATTGCAGAGAGCAGATATTAGAGACTGGGGTTCAGAAGGCCTGCTACAGAGAGAAGAGTTTGGAGACTGGTGTGCAGAAGGCCTGTTACAGAGAGGAAAGGTTGGAAACTGGGGCAGAGTTTGGAGACTGGGTTGCTGAAGGATATTACAAAGAGCAGTGTTTGGAGACTGGGGTGCAGAAGGATCGTGAAGAGAGCAGAGGTGTCAGACTGAGGTTCAGTAGGACTGTTACAGAGAGCATAGGTTGGAGACTGAGGTGTAGAAACACTGTTACTGAGACCAGAGTTTGGAGACTGAGGTGCAGAAGGACTGTAACAGAAAGCAGAGGTTAAAAATTGGGGTGCAGAAGGACCGTTACAGAGACCAGACTTTAAAGACTGCGGTGTAGAAAAACTGTTACAGAGAGCACAGGTTGGAGACTAGGGTGCAGAAGGAATATTACAGAGAGCACAGGTAGGAGACTGATGTGAAGAAGGATAGATACAGAGAGCAGAGGTTTAAGACTGAGGTTCAAAAGACTGATACAGAAAGAAGAGTTTGGAGACTGGGGTGCTGAAAGACCATTATGGAGAGCCGAGTTTGGAGACTGGGGACCACAAGGACTGTTTCAGAGGACAAAGTTTGGAGACTGGGGTGCCGCAGGACACTTGCAGAAGGCAGAGGTTAAAGACTGGGGTGTAGATGGAATGTTACAGAGAGCAGAGTTTGGAAACTGTAGTGCAGAAGGATCTTACAGAAAGCAGAATTTGGAGACTCTGGTGCAGATGGAGTGATACAGTAAGCAGAGTTTGGAGACTGTGGTTCAGACGGACTGTTGCAGAGAGCAGAGTTTGTAGACTGAGGTGAAGAAGCACTATTACAGAGAGCAGAGGTTGGAGAATGGGGTGCAAAAGGCCTGTTACAGAGAGCAGAGGTTGGAGACTGGGGTGCAGAAGGACTGTTACAGAGAGCAGAGATTTGAGACTGGGGTCCAGAAGGATCCTTGCAGAGAACAAAAGTTTTCAGACTGAGGTGCAGAAGGACTGTTGCAGAGAGCAAAGTTTGGAGACTGAGGTGCAGAAGGAGTGCTACAGAGAGCAGAGATTGGAGACTTGGGTGCAGAAGGACCGTTACATAGAGCAGATTTTTGAGAGTGCACTACATCAGGTCTGTTACAGAGAGCAGAGTTTGGAGACTGTGGTGGAGAAGGACTGTTGCAGAGAGCAGAGGAAGGAGACTAGGGTGCAGAAGGATCTTTGTGGAAAGCAGAGTATTGAGACTGGTGTTCAGAAGGATTGTTACAGAGGGCAGAGTTTGGATACTGAGTTGCAGAAAAATCTTACAAAGGGCAAATTTTGGAGACTGAGGTGTAGAAGGACTGTTACAGAGAGTAGAGGTTAGAGACTGAGGTGCAGGAGGACTGTTGCAGAAAGCAGATGTTAGATACTGGGGTGCAGAAGGACTTTTTCAGAGAGCAGATGTTGGAGACTGAGGTGCAGAAGGATTGTTAGAGAGAGTAGAGGTTGAATACTGGGGTTCAGAAGGACCATTGCAGATATCAGAGTTTGGGAACTGAGGTGAAGATGGATCGTGTAAGAGAGCAGAGTTTTCAGACTGAGGTGCAGAAAGACTGTTGCAGAGAGAAGATGTTGGAGACTGGGGTGCAGAAGGTTCGTTGCAGAGAGCAGAGTTTGGAGACTAAGGTGCAGAAGGACTGTTGCAGATAGCAGAGGTTGGAGACTGGGGTGTAGAACGACTGTTGCAGGGACCAGAATTTGAGACAGCGGTGCTTAAGGACTATGGCACAGAGCAGAGGTTGGAGACTGAGATGCAGAAGGACAGTTACAGAGAGTTGAGGTTGGAGACTGAGGTACAGAAAGATTGTTACAGAGAGTAGAGGTTGGAGACTGGGGTGAGGAAGGACTGTTGCAGATAGCAGAGTTTTGAGACTGGGGAGTAGAAGGACTTTTGCAGAGAGAAGTGCTTGGAGACTGGGGTGCGAAAGAACTGTTGTAGAGAGCAGAGGTTGGAGACTGAGGTGCAGAAGGATTTTTACGGAGAACATAGGTTGGAGACTGGGGTGCAGAATAACTGATATGGAAAGTAGAGTTTGGAGACTTGGGTGTAGAAGGAACGTTACAGACAGCAGAGGTTGGAGACTGCAGTAAAGAAGGACTGTTACAGAGAGCAGAGTTTGGAGCCTGGGGTGCAGAAGGACCGTAACAGAGAGCAGAGTTTGGAGACTTAGATGCAGAAGGACTGTTATAGAGAGCAAAGTTTGGAGACCGGTGTGAAGAAGGATCATACAGAGAGCAGAGGTTGGAAACTGGTGCAGAAGGACTGTTGCAGAGAGCAGTGGTTGGAGACTGAGTTGGAGAACGATCATTGCAGAGAGAAGAGGTTGGAGACTGGGGTGCATTAGGCCTGTTACAGAGAGCAGAGTTTGGAGACTGTGGTGCAGAAGACCTGTTACAGAGAACCGAGTTTGGAGGCTGGTGTGCTTATGGATTGTTACAGAAATCAGAGAATGGAGACTAAGGAGCAGAAGGATTGTTACAGAGAGCAGAGATTGGAGACTGAAGTGCAGAAGGACTCTTACAGAGAGCAGAGACTGGGCTGCAGAAGGATCATTGCGGAGAGCAGAGGTCAGATTATGAGGGTCAGAAGGATGGTTGCAGAGAGGAGAGGTTGGAGACTGGGGTCCAGAAGACAGTTACAGAGAGCACCGATTGAGACTGGGGTGCAGAAGAAATGTTGCAGAGAGCAGAAGGTGGAGACTGGGTTGCAGAAGGACTCTTACTGAGAGCAGATGTTGGAGACTGGGGTGCAGAAGAACTGATACAGAAAGCTGACGTTTGAGACTGGGGTGCAGAAGGACCGTTACAGAGAGCAGAGTTTTGAGTCTGCGGTACAGAAGGACTGTTACAGAGAGCAGAGTTAGGACTGGTGTGCAAAAGGACTGATCCAGAAAGCATAGGTTGGAGAATGGTGTTCAGAAAGCCTGTTACAGAGAGCAGCGGTTGGAGACTGAGGTGCTGAAGGTTTATTACAAAGAGCAGAGGTTGGACACTGAGGTGCAGAAGCACTGTTACAGAGAGCAGAGAATGGAGACTGAGGTGAAGAAGGATCATTGCAGAGATAAGAGGTTGGAAACTTGGTTGCAGAAGGCCTGTTACAGAGTGCAGAGTTTGTAGAGTGGGGTGCAGAAGGTTTGTTACAGAGAGCAGAGGTTGAAGACTGAGGTGCAGAAGAATAGCTACAGAGAGCAGAGGTTGGAGACTGGGGTGCAGCACGACAGTTACAGAGAGCACAGGTTGGAGACTGGGGTTCAGAAGAAATGTTGAAAAGAGCAGAGTTTTGAGTCTGGGGTGAAGAAGGACTGTAGCAGAGAGTAGAGATTGGAGACTGGAGTGCAGATGGACTGTTGCAGAGAGCAGAAGTTGGAGACTGGGATGCAAAAGGATCCTTGCCGACAGCAGTGGTTGGAGACTGGAGTGTAGAAGGATTGTTGCAGACAGAAGAGCTTGGAGACTGGGGTGCAGAAGGATTGTTACAGAGAGCAGAGGTTGGATACTGGGGTGCCGAAGGACTGTTACAGAGAGCAGAGTTTGCAGACTGGGGTGCCGAAGGACTGTTACAGATAGCACAATTTCGAGAATGGGTTGCAGAAGGATCTTAAAGAAAGCATTTTGTAGACTGAGGCTCAGAAGAACTGTTACAGAGAGCAAAGTTGGAAACTCATGTGCTGAAGGATTTTTGCAGAGAGCCGAGTTTTCAGACTGAGGTGCAGAAGGACTGTTTCAGAGAGCAGATGTTGGATCCTGGGGTGCAGAAGGACTGTTACAGAGAGCAGAGTTTGGAGACTGGGGTGCAGAAGGATCGTTGAAGAGAGCATAGGTTGGAAACTGGGGTGCAGAAGGCCTGTTACAGAGAGCAGAGATTGAAGACTGGTGTGCAGAAGGACTGTTTTAGAGAGCAGAGATTGGAGACTGAGGTGCAGAAAGACTGTTAAAGAGAGCAGAGGTCAGAGACTGAGGAGATAAAGGATTGGTACAGATAGGAGAGGTTTGAGACTGAAGTGTATAAAAACTGTAACAGAGAGCAGGGGTTGGAAACTGGGGTGCAGAGGGATCGTTGCAAAGAGCAGAGGTAGGAGACTGGGGTCAGAACGACAGTTACAGAGAGCACAGTTTGGAGACTGGGTTGCAGAAGAAATGTTGCCGTGAGCAGAGGTTGATTGGAGACTGCGGTACCGAAGTACCGTTACAAAGAGCAGAGGGTGGAGACTGGGGTGCAGAAGGAATGTCACCTAGAGCAGAGTTTGGAAACAGGGGTGCAGAAGGATGTTACAGAGAGCAGAGGATGGAGACTGGGATCAGAAGCACTGTTGCAGAAAACAGACGTTGGAGACTGGGGTGCAGAAGGATCGTTGCAGACAGCAGAAGTTGGAGACTGAGGTGCAGAAGGATCGCCACAGAGAGCAGAGTTTGGAGACCAGGTTGCAGTAGGATAGTTACAGAGAGCACAGTTTAAAGATTGGGTGCAGAAGATGTTGCAGAGAGCAGAATTTGGAGACTGGGGTGCATAAGGACTGTAGCAGAGAGCAGACGTTTGAGACTGGGGTGCAGAATGACTGCTGCAGAAAACAGAGGTTGGATACTGGGGTGCAGAAGGGCCGAAGCAGAGGGATGAGGTTGGAGACTGAGGTGCAGAATGACTGTTACAGAGAGCAAAGTTTGGAAAACGGGGTGCAGAAGGATCTTACAGAGAGCAGAGGTTGGAGACTGGGATGCAGAAGGACTGTTGCAGAGAGCAGAGGTTGGAGACTGAGGTGCAGAAGGATTTTTACGGAGAACATAGGTTGGAGACTGGGGTGCAGAATAACTGATATGGAAAGTAGAGTTTGGAGACTTGGGTGTAGAAGGAACGTTACAGACAGCAGAGGTTGGAGACTGCGGTAAAGAAGGACTGTTACAGAGAGCAGAGTTTGGAGCCTGGGGTGCAGAAGGACCGTAACAGAGAGCAGAGTTTGGAGACTTAGATGCAGAAGGACTGTTATAGAGAGCAAAGTTTGGAGACCGGTGTGAAGAAGGATCATACAGAGAGCAGAGGTTGGAAACTGGTGCAGAAGGACTGTTGCAGAGAGCAGTGGTTGGAGACTGAGTTGGAGAACGATCATTGCAGAGAGAAGAGGTTGGAGACTGGGGTGCATTAGGCCTGTTACAGAGAGCAGAGTTTGGAGACTGTGGTGCAGAAGACCTGTTACAGAGAACCGAGTTTGGAGGCTGGTGTGCTTATGGATTGTTACAGAAATCAGAGAATGGAGACTAAGGAGCAGAAGGATTGTTACAGAGAGCAGAGATTGGAGACTGAAGTGCAGAAGGACTCTTACAGAGAGCAGAGACTGGGCTGCAGAAGGATCATTGCGGAGAGCAGAGGTCAGATTATGAGGGTCAGAAGGATGGTTGCAGAGAGGAGAGGTTGGAGACTGGGGTCCAGAAGACAGTTACAGAGAGCACCGATTGAGACTGGGGTGCAGAAGAAATGTTGCAGAGAGCAGAAGGTGGAGACTGGGTTGCAGAAGGACTCTTACTGAGAGCAGATGTTGGAGACTGGGGTGCAGAAGAACTGATACAGAAAGCTGACGTTTGAGACTGGGGTGCAGAAGGACCGTTACAGAGAGCAGAGTTTTGAGTCTGCGGTACAGAAGGACTGTTACAGAGAGCAGAGTTAGGACTGGTGTGCAAAAGGACTGATCCAGAAAGCATAGGTTGGAGAATGGTGTTCAGAAAGCCTGTTACAGAGAGCAGCGGTTGGAGACTGAGGTGCTGAAGGTTTATTACAAAGAGCAGAGGTTGGACACTGAGGTGCAGAAGCACTGTTACAGAGAGCAGAGAATGGAGACTGAGGTGAAGAAGGATCATTGCAGAGATAAGAGGTTGGAAACTTGGTTGCAGAAGGCCTGTTACAGAGTGCAGAGTTTGTAGAGTGGGGTGCAGAAGGTTTGTTACAGAGAGCAGAGGTTGAAGACTGAGGTGCAGAAGAATAGCTACAGAGAGCAGAGGTTGGAGACTGGGGTGCAGCACGACAGTTACAGAGAGCACAGGTTGGAGACTGGGGTTCAGAAGAAATGTTGAAAAGAGCAGAGTTTTGAGTCTGGGGTGAAGAAGGACTGTAGCAGAGAGTAGAGATTGGAGACTGGAGTGCAGATGGACTGTTGCAGAGAGCAGAAGTTGGAGACTGGGATGCAAAAGGATCCTTGCCGACAGCAGTGGTTGGAGACTGGAGTGTAGAAGGATTGTTGCAGACAGAAGAGCTTGGAGACTGGGGTGCAGAAGGATTGTTACAGAGAGCAGAGGTTGGATACTGGGGTGCCGAAGGACTGTTACAGAGAGCAGAGTTTGCAGACTGGGGTGCCGAAGGACTGTTACAGATAGCACAATTTCGAGAATGGGTTGCAGAAGGATCTTAAAGAAAGCATTTTGTAGACTGAGGCTCAGAAGAACTGTTACAGAGAGCAAAGTTGGAAACTCATGTGCTGAAGGATTTTTGCAGAGAGCCGAGTTTTCAGACTGAGGTGCAGAAGGACTGTTTCAGAGAGCAGATGTTGGATCCTGGGGTGCAGAAGGACTGTTACAGAGAGCAGAGTTTGGAGACTGGGGTGCAGAAGGATCGTTGAAGAGAGCATAGGTTGGAAACTGGGGTGCAGAAGGCCTGTTACAGAGAGCAGAGATTGAAGACTGGTGTGCAGAAGGACTGTTTTAGAGAGCAGAGATTGGAGACTGAGGTGCAGAAAGACTGTTAAAGAGAGCAGAGGTCAGAGACTGAGGAGAAAAAGGATTGGTACAGATAGGAGAGGTTTGAGACTGAAGTGTATAAAAACTGTAACAGAGAGCAGGGGTTGGAAACTGGGGTGCAGAGGGATCGTTGCAAAGAGCAGAGGTAGGAGACTGGGGTCAGAACGACAGTTACAGAGAGCACAGTTTGGAGACTGGGTTGCAGAAGAAATGTTGCCGTGAGCAGAGGTTGATTGGAGACTGCGGTACCGAAGTACCGTTACAAAGAGCAGAGGGTGGAGACTGGGGTGCAGAAGGAATGTCACCTAGAGCAGAGTTTGGAAACAGGGGTGCAGAAGGATGTTACAGAGAGCAGAGGATGGAGACTGGGATCAGAAGCACTGTTGCAGAAAACAGACGTTGGAGACTGGGGTGCAGAAGGATCGTTGCAGACAGCAGAAGTTGGAGACTGAGGTGCAGAAGGATCGCCACAGAGAGCAGAGTTTGGAGACCAGGTTGCAGTAGGATAGTTACAGAGAGCACAGTTTAAAGATTGGGTGCAGAAGATGTTGCAGAGAGCAGAATTTGGAGACTGGGGTGCATAAGGACTGTAGCAGAGAGCAGACGTTTGAGACTGGGGTGCAGAATGACTGCTGCAGAAAACAGAGGTTGGATACTGGGGTGCAGAAGGGCCGAAGCAGAGGGATGAGGTTGGAGACTGAGGTGCAGAATGACTGTTACAGAGAGCAAAGTTTGGAAAACGGGGTGCAGAAGGATCTTACAGAGAGCAGAGGTTGGAGACTGGGATGCAGAAGGACTGTTGCAGAGAGAAGAGGTTGAAGACTGGGGTGCAGAAGGCATGTTACAGAGAGCAGACTTTGGTGACTGAGTTGCAGAAGACCTGTTACAGAGAGCAGATGTTCGAAACTGGGGTGCAGAAGGATTGTTACAGATTGCACAGTTTGGAGACTGGGGTTTAGAAGGATTGTTGTAGACAGCAGAAGTTTCAGACTGAGGCTTAGAAGGTCTGTTACAGAGAGCAGAGGTTGGAGTCTGAGGTTCAGAAGAACTGTTTCAGAAAGCAGAGGTTGGCAATTGGGGTGAAGAAGGACCTTTATACAGAGTAGAGGTTGGATACTGCGGTATAGAAGGACTGTTACAGAGAGCAAAGATTGTAGACTGGGGTGCAGAAAGACTGTTACAGAGAGCAGACATTGAACACGGAGGTGCAGTCGGATTGTTACAGAGAGCATAGATTGGATACTGGTGTTCAGAAGTACCATTACAGAGAGCAAAGAATGGACACTGAGTTGCAGAAGGACTTTTACGCAGAGCAGAGGTAGGAGACTGAGGTGCAGAAGGATCGTCGCAGAGAGAAAAGTTTGGAGACTGGGGTGCAGAAAAACTTTTACAGAAAGCAGAGGTTGGCAATTGGGGAGCAGATGGACCGTTACAAAGAGAAGAGGTTGGAGACTGCGATACAAAAGGACTTTTACAGAGAGCAGAGTTAGGAGACTGGGTAGAAGAAGGATCATTGCAGAAAGCAGATGTTTGAATCTGCGGTGCAGAAGACTGTTACAAAGAGCACAGGTTGGAGACTCGGGTGTAGAAAAAATATTGCAGAGAGCAGAGTTTGGAGACCTGGGTGCAGAAGGACTGATAAAGAGAGAAGAGGTTAAAGACTGTGGTGCAGAAGGATCTTACAGAGAGTAGAGGTTGGAGACTGGGGTTCAGAAGGACTGTTGCAGAGAGCAGAGGTTGGAAACTGGGGTGCAGAAGGACTGTTAAAGATAGCACAGTTTTGAGACTGGATTGCAGAAGGAACGTACAGAGATCATCTTGGAGACAGAGGTGCAGAAGAAGTGTTACAAGAGCAGAGGTTTAAGACTGGGTTGCAGAAGGATTGTTGCAGAGACCAGCGTTTTCAGACTGAGGTGCAGAAGTACTGTTGCAGAAAGTAGATGTTGGTCCTGGGGTGCAGATGGATCGCTGCAGTGAGCAGAGGTTGGAGACTGAGGTGCAGAAGGACTGTTGCAGAGAGCAGAGGTTGGAGATTGAGGTGCAGAATGATCGTTTCAGAGAGAAGAGGTTGGAGACTGGGGTGAAGAAGGCGTGTTACAGAGAGCAGAGGTTGGAGACTGGGGTGCTGAAGGCCTGTTACAGAGAGCAGAGCTTGGAGACTGGGGTGCAGAAGGACTGTTACAGATATCACAATTTATAGACTGGTGTGCAGAAGGATATTATAGGGAGCAGAGTTTGGAGACTGAGGTTCAGAAGGACTGTTACAGAGTGCAGAGTTTGGAGACTTGGTTGCAGAATGATTGTTGCAGAGAGCAGAGTTTTCAGACTTAGGTGTAGAAGGACTGTTGCAAAGAGTAGATGTTCGAGAGTGAGGTGCACAAGGACTCTTTCAGAGAGCAGAACTTGGAGTCTGAGGTGCAGAAGGATTCTTGCAGGGAACAGAGTTTGGAGACTGGGGTGCAGAAGGACTGTTACAGATATCTCAGTTTGGAGACTGGTGTGCGGAACGATATTTTAGAGAGCAGAGTTTGGAGACTGAGTTGCAGAAGGACTGTTACAGAGAGAAGAGGTTGGAGACTGGGTTGCAGAATGATTGTTGCAGAGAGCAGAGTTTTCAGACTTAGGTGCAGAAAAACTGTTGCGGAGAGCAGATGTTGGAGACTGAGGTGCAGAAGGACTCTTTCAGAGAGCAGAACTTGGAGACTCGGGTGGAGAAGGATTGTTGCAGGGAGCAGAGGTTGTAGACTGGGGTGCAGAAGGACTGTTATAGAGAGCAGAGGTTTTAGACTGGGGTGCAGAAGGCCTGATACAGAGAGCAGAGCTTTGACACTGTGGTGCAGAATGATTGCTGATAGCTGGTGAGCCTCCTTCTGGACACCTTCTTTTCCGCACAGTCCATCAGGCCCTCTGTCCTCACCCTTCTCTCTTTTGGCTTTGTGAGCACCTGTGACTTCCACAGTCACTCTAAGCCATGACTCTCAGGCCATTCTCCTGGGAATCTGTACCGCTGCCTCCTGGAATCTTCTTGGGGAGACCCCGCAGGTACCCAGACTCCAGGCCCAACCTCCTTCCCTGCTTTCCTCTCCCCAGACACGCTCCTTCTCATTTTTTTTATATTTTAATGAGTGATCCCACTGCCACTCAGCTACCCAACAGACCAGGTGCCCTCTTGTGTCCTTGTCACCAGGACTTTAAAGTGCTTCACCCAGGGCTCCTCTTCAGAGCTTTTCCCCAAGCTCCAAATGTCACATCTTCAGTTACCAGATATTTCCTTTTAATCTTGTTTTGGCACCAGATTACTCTCCCAGACTACATGAAGGTATTCTAACAGAAGCACATGGACTGTAGGGACTATTATGGCTTAGAAATAAGGTATCCCTCAACCAAAAGCTCAGGGTCAGCCACAGTAGCAGTGTTCAGAGGTGAAATGATTAGACTGTGAGACTTGTGACCTAATCTGTGGATCCATCCATTTTGTGGGTTAATTATCTGAAAAGCCCACTGTACTTAGAGGAGTGTGGGCAGGTGGAGTGTGGCTGGGGACATGCCCTGCGAAATCACATCTTATCCCCTGCGAACTGTCTCCTCCTGTCTCCTCCCCCGCCCCAACCTTCTGGCTGCCATGATCTAGGGATGCTTCCCCCCTTGTTTCCTTCCACCTCGGCATCCCACCTCATCTCAGGCTGGAAGCAATGGGTCAGCTGGCCCCAGACCAAACCTCCAAGCCAGGAGGCCACAGTGCATCTCTCCCTCTGGGTTGTTCTGGTCAGGTTGTGGTAACTGTGGCAACCGTGGACTGACCCAGGGAGTAGGTGTTATGAGTGGATTGGACCCACAACCATTTCCTAAATCCACAGATTCTGTCATTTTCAGAGCTCAAGACATTTCCTTCTGGATGACCTGTTTCCAGCCTGCCCTCACCTAGAATGTGGTCTACTAGTGATTATTGGGATTCTCCAGCCGTCCTGGTCCTGCCCATTTGCACACCACAGCTAGCTCCTAGGCAGCCAGACCCATGGACCTCCTGCTGCCCACTGAGAAGAGAAGAGAGATTTTCTGAGGACCCTGTTAGAAGTCCACTCTTATTTTTTTTTTAAAGACCACACTCAGAGGGCATGTTTCAGGCAGTCCTTCACATGCGTCTTTGAGAAATCAGACTCACAATGATTTTTGTGATTCTCTCCCAGGATCCAATAACCACCGCTCTAGTCCCTACTTCTCTGAGATCAACTTTTTAGCTTCCACAAAGAAGTGAAAAGCTGCTATTTCTCTTTATGTGTCTGGCTTATTTCACTTAATATAATGTCTCCCATGAACTAGTTTTAAATAGAAACTGCACAAGAAATTCTTTTATGTCAGATTTAAATTTTATTCTGAAGAGATAATTCGAAATGGTCACATATGTTTATGTAGGAAAATGTTCATTAAAATATATATAGGACTGGAGATGATCTGAATGTTTAGCCAAAGGCGAGAGATTAAGTTTATTTAAGAGAGATGTAAGTTTATTGATCATCTCAATAGATGCAGAAAAAGCATTTAACAAAATATAGCACCCCTACCTGTCAAAACAGTAGAAACACTAGGGACAGAAGGAACTTTGTAAAAGCATTGTAAAAGCTATCTATGCTAAACACAAGACAGCATCATTCTAAGTCGAGAAAGATTGAAAGCATTCACTCTAAAAACTGGAAGAAGACAGGGTGCCCCCTCTTTCACCACTTCTATTCAACTTCATCCTTGAAATTGCCAGAGCCATTGGACAAAAGAAAGAAATTAAAGGTATACAAATAGGTCAAGAAGAATTCAAATCTCACTCTTTGCTGATAGGATCATGTCATCTTCTTAAATTTTTTATTAGAGCATAATAGTTGTACATAGAAGTTGGGTTGATTTGGAAAAGATCCTATGTGCATGGAATCTGATTTACTCCATTCAGTCCCCACCCCCCATCTCCCTCCCCTTCCCAGCCCCATTGTCCTTTCTCTACTGATCTTTCTTTGGGTCATTTATCTGTTAATTTCTGACTGGTGTTTTCTACATATACATACAGGTGCAGTCCCCTGTTTTAGACTTCCATGTGCACATAACACGATCTGCTTAAAGACTTTTCACATTTCCTTCCTTCCCAAACCTCTCCGCCCTCTCATTCTCTTTCTACTCCACTGATCTTCCCTGTATACTTAAGATAGCCAGTCCAACCCCACTTCATCAACTTCTTTTCTCTATTTTGCTCTGGCCTTGATAATTTCAGCATTGTACAGGAATAGTTAACTTCTGCCTTTCCAAACACAAAGATCAAGATTGATGTAAAATGAGAAAAACTCTACATTGGAAAACACTGAAGGAAACACCGACTGCTTCTGCAGATGATGACTCTGCTTTGTAGATTTTTTTCTTAACATTTGCAATGAAAATGAACTTCTCCAAAAATCCTATGTTTACATAAAAGGACAACAGGAGACAAAGATTAGTGAGACAGTGAGAAATGACTTCACACCATAATGAGGTCGAATGGCTTTCTGTTGGCTTTTAGCAATTCTCTGGTTACTCCCACCCACCATCAACCCTGCAAATGTGTGTGGCTCCATGGGTCTGATTCCATAAGACCAGTCCCACAGGTTATCAGTCTCCTAACCCTAACCCTAACCCTAACCCTAACCCTCACCCTAACCCTAACCCTAACCCTAACCCTCACCCAAACCCTAACCCTAACCTCTGCTCTGCTCTCTTAAACAGTCCTTCTTCACCCCACTCTCCAACCTCTGCTCTCTGTAACAGTCCTTCTGCACCTCAGTCTCCAAACCCTGCTCTCTGAATGAAACTTCTACAACCCAGTCTCCAAACTCTGCTCTCTGTAACAGTCCTTCGGCACCCCATTCATCAACCTCTGCTCTCAGCAACGGTCCTTATGCACCCCAGTCTCCAAACTCTACTCTGCGCAAAAGTCCTTCTGTACCCCAGTCCCCAACCAAAGCTCTCTGAAAGATCATTCTGCTCACAAGTCTCCAAACTCTACTCTCTGTAACAGTCTTTCTGCACCTCAGTCTCCAACCTATGCTCTCTGTAACAATCCTTCTGCACATTAGTCTTTAACCTTTGCTCTCAGCAATGGTCCTTTTGCACCCCAGTCTCATACTTCTGTTCCCTGCAACAGTCCTTTTGCACCACAGTCTGCAACATCTTCTTTCTGTAACAGTCCTTCTGTACTGCAGTCTCCAACGTCTGCTCTTTGTAACGGTTCTTCTGGACACCAGTCTCTCACCTCTGCTTTCGGTATCAGTCCTTCTGCACCCCAGTCTCCAACCTCTGCTCTCTGTAACATTCCTTCTGCACCTCAGTCTCAATCTCTGCTCTCTGTATCAGTCCTTCTGCACCCCTGTTTCAAACAGTACTTCGGCAACTCAGTCTCCAACAACTGCTTTCTGCAACAGTCCTTCTACACACCAGTCTCCAAACTCTGCTCTCTGGGACAGTCCTTTTATACCCCCGTCTCCATAATCTGCTCTCTGCAACGATCCTTTTGCACCCCAGTCTCCAACCTCTGCTCTCTGGAATGGTCGCTCTGCACCCCAGTCTCCAACCTTATTCTCAACAACAGTTCTTCTGTACCGCAGTTTTCAACCTCAGTTCTCCGTAAGGGTCCTTCTTCACCACAGTCTCCAAACTCTGCTTTCTGTATCAGTGCATCTGCACCACAGTCTCCAAACTCTGCTCTCTGTAACAGTCCGTCTGCATCTCACCCTGCAACCTCTGCTCTCTGCAACAATCCTTCTGCACCCCAGTCTTCAAACTCTGCTCTCTGTAACAGTCCTTCCATACTTCAGTCTCCAACGTCTGCTCTCTGTAACGGTCCTTCTGCACCCGAGTCTCCAAACTCTGCATTATGTATCAGTCATTCTGCACCCCAGTCTCAAACCTCTGCTCTCTGTAGCAGTCCTTCTGCACCTCAGACTCCAAACACTGTTCTCTGCAACAGTCCTACTGTGCCCCAATCTCCAACCTCTGCTCTCTGCAACAATCCTTATGCAGCTCAGTGTTCAAACTCAGCTCTCTGTAAGATGCTTCTGAAACCCAGTCTCCAACCTCTGCCTTCTGCAATGGTCCTTCTGCACCGCAGTCTTCAAACTCTGATCTCTACAATAGTTATTCTGCACCCCAGTCTAAAACCTCTGCTCTCTGTAACAGTCCTTCTGTACCGCAGTCTCCAAACTCTGTTCTCTGTAATGGTTTTCCTGCACTACATTGTCCAACCTCTGCTTTTTTTTGCACCACATTCTCAAAACACTGCTGTCTGTGTCAGTCCTTCTGCACCTCAGTCTGCAACCTCTGCTCTTTGCACCCCAGTCTCTATATTCCGCTCTCTGTCACATTCCTTCTGCACCCCAGTCTCCAACATCTGCCGTCTGCAACAGTCCTTCTCCAACCCAGTCTCCAAACTCTGCTCTCTGCAACAGTCCTTCTACACCCCAGTCTCCAACCTCTGCTTTCTGTATCACTCCTTCTGCACCACAGTTTTCAAACTCTGTTCTCTGTAACAGTCCTTCTGCACCTCACTCTGCAACCTCTGCTCTCTGCAAAAATCCATCTGCACCCCAGTCTTCAACCTCTGCTCTCTGTAACAGTCCTACTGTACTGCAGTGTCCAATCTCTGCTCTCTGTAACAGTCCTTCTGCACCCGAGTCTCCAAACTCTGCGTTATGTATCAGTCACTCTGCACACGAGTCTCTAAACTCTGCTCTCTGTAACAGTCCTTCTGCACCTCATACTCCAATCTCTTTTCTCTGCAAAAGTACTTCGGCGCCCCTGTCTCTAACCTCTGCTCTTTGCAACAGTCCTTCTGCTCCTCAGTTTCCAAACTCTGCTCTCTGTAGGATCCCTCTGAAACCCAGTATCCAAACTCTGCTTTCTGCAATGGTCCTTCTGCACCTCAGACTCCAACCTCTGTTCTCTGAAACAGTGCTTCTACACCCCAGTCTCCATAATCTGCTCGCACCAACGATCCTTCTGCACCCAAGTCTCCAACATCTGCTCTCTGCAACAGTCCTTCTCCACCACAGTCTCAAACCTTTGGTCTCTGCAACAGTCCATCTGCACCCTAGTCTCCAACCTCTGCTTTCTGTATCAGTACTTCTGCACCCCAATCTCCAACCACTGCTCTCTTAACAGTCCTTCTTCACCTCAGTCTCCAAACTCAGCTTTCTTCAACCTTCCTTCTGCACCCCAGTCTCCAACCTCTGCTCTCTACAACGATCCTTCTGCACCCTAGTCTCAAACCTCTTCTCGCTGCAACAGTCTTTCTGAAACCCAGTCTCCAACATCTTCTGTCTGCAACAGTTCTTCTGTACCTCAGTCTGAAAACTCTGCTCTCTGCAATAATCCTTCTGAAGCCCATTCTTCAACCGCTGTTCTCATTAACAGTCCTTCTGTACCTCAGTCTCCAACCTCTGCTCTATGCAACAGTCCTTCTGCACCCCTTCTCCAACGTCTGCTCTCTGCAACAGTAATTCTACACCCCAGTCTCCAACCTCTGCTCTCTGCAACAGTCCTTCTACACCCCAGTCTCCATACTCTGATAGCCCCATCGATCCTTCAGCACCCCACTCTCCAACCTCTGGTCTGTATATCAGTTCTTTTGAACCCCAGTCTCCAACCTCTGCTCTCAGTAACAGTCCTTCTGTTACTGAAGTCTCCGTCCGCTATTCTCCGTAAGGGTCCTTATGCACCCCAGTATCCAACCTCTGCTTCCTGTATCAGTCGTTTTGCACCACAGTCTCAAAACTTTGCCATCTGTAACAGTCCTTCTGCAACTCAGTCTGCAACATCTGATCTCTTCAAAAGTCCTTCTGCATCCCAGTCTCCATCCTCTGGTCTCTGCAAAACTAATTTTGCACCCCAGTCTCCAACATTTGCTCTCTGCAACAGTCCTTCTCCACCCCAGTCTCCAAACTCTGCTCTCTATAACAGTCCTTCTGTACTGCATTCTCCAACCTCTGCTCTGTGTAAGGGTACTTCTACACCCGAGTCTCCAACCTCTGCTTTCTGTATCAGTCCTTCTGCAGCCCAGTCTCCAACCTGTGCTCTGTGTAACTGTCCCTCTGCACCTTAGTCTCCAACCTCTGCTCTCTGCTACAGTCCTTCTAGACCCCAGTCTCCAAACTTTGCTCTTTGTAACAATCCTTCTGCACCTCAGTCTCAAACCTCTGCTCTCTGCAACGGTCCTTCTGCACCTGAGTCTCCAACTTCTGCTCTGTATCAGTCCTGTACGCCTGTATCACACATATGCTCTCTGTAACAGTCCTTCTTCACCTCAGTCTTCAACCTCTGCTCTGTGTAACAGTCCTTCTGCACCCCAGTGTCCAACATCTGCTCTCCGCAACAATCCTTCTGCATCCCAGTCTCCAAACTCTGCTCTATGTAACAGTCCTTTTGCACCTCAGACTCAAAACTCTGCTCCATGTAAGATCCTTCTGCAACCCAGTCTCCAAACGCTGCACTCTGTAACAGCCCTTCTGCATCCCAGTCTCCAACCTCTCCTCTCTGTAACAGGCCTTCTGTACCCCAGTCTCCAAACTCTGCTCTCTGTATCAGTCCTTCTACACGCCAGTCGCAAACATCTGCTCTTTGTAACAGTCCTTCTGCATCTCAGTCTCCTACATCTGCTCTCTGCAAGAGTCCGTCAGCACCCCAGATTCTTACTTCTGGTTTCTGCAACAGTCCTTCTACACCCACGTCTCCAACATCTGGTGTTTGCAACAGTCCTTCTGCACCCCAGTCTAAAAACTCTGCTCTCTGTAACAATCCTTCTGTGCCTCAGTCTTCAACCTCTACTCTCTGTAACAGTCCTTCTGCACCTCACTCTCCAACATCTGCTCTTTGTAAGTTCCTTCTCCAACCCAGTCTCCAAAAACTGCCCTCTGTAACAGTCCTTCTGCACGCCTTCTCCCAAATCTCCTCTCTGTATCAGGCCTTCTGCACCCTAGTCTCCAAAGTCTGTTCTCTATAACAATCCTTCTGCACTGTAACAGTTCTGCTGCACCTTGGTCTACAATCTCTGCTCTCTGTAAGATCCTTCTGCAACCTTGTCTAAAAACTCTGCTCTCTGTAACAGTCTTTCTGCACCTCATCCTCAAAACTCTGTTCTTTCAACACTCATTCTGCACCCCAGTCGTCAACCCGTACTTTCTGTAACAATCCTTCTGTACCGCAGTCTCCAAACTCTTCTCTCTGTAACGGTCCTTCTGCACCCCAGTCTCCGACCTCTGCTTTCTGTATCAGTCCTTCTGCACCCCAGTCTACAATCTCTGCTCTCTGTAACAGTTTTTCTGCACCTCATATCCAAACTTTGCTATCTGCAACAGTCCTTATGCACCCCAGTCTCAAACCTCTGCTGTCTGAAAATTTCCTTCTACACCCCAGTCTGCAAAGTGTGCTCTGTGTAACAGTCCTTCTGCAGCCAAGTCTCCAAACGCTGCTCTCTGTAACAGTCCTTCTCCATCTCAGTCTTCAACCTCTGCTCTATAAAAGAGTCCTTCTGCACCCCAGTGTCCAACATCTGCTCTCTACCAGTCCTTCTGCACCCCAGTCTCCAACATCTACTCTCTGCAACAGTCCTTCTGCACCCCAGTGTCCATACTCTGCTCTCTGCAATGATCCTTCTGCACCCCAGTCTCCAACCTCTGCTTTCTGAAAGATCCCTCTGACCCCAGTTTCCAAACTCTGCTCTCTGTAATATTCCTTCTCCACGCCAGTCTCAAACCTCTGCTTTCTTAAATGGTCCTGCTGCACCCCAGTCTCCAACCTCTGTACTCTGCAACACTCTTTCTTCTCCCCAGTCTTCAAACTCTGCTCTCTATAACAGTCATTCTGTACTGCAGTCTCCAAACTCTGCTCTCTGTAAAGGTCCTTTTGCACGCCAGTTTCCAAACTCTGCTTTTATTCTCTGTTCTTCTGTACCTCAGTCTCCAACCTCTGCTCTCTACAAAGTCCATCTGCACCCCATTCTACAATTTCTGCTCTCTGAAACAGTCCTTCTGAAAAACAGTATCCAACATCTGCTCTCTGAAAAAGTCCTTGTTAACCCAAGTTTCCAACCTTTGCTCTCTGGAACAGTCCTTCTGTACTGCAGTCTCCAACTTCTGCTCTCTGCAACGAACCTTCTGCACCCTAGTCTCCAACATCTGCTCTCTACAAAAGTCCTTCTGCACCTCAGTCCGAAAATTTCGCTCTCTGCAACAATCCTTCTGCACCCAAGACTTCAACATCTGCTCTCTGTAACAGTCCTTCTGCACCTCAGTCTCTAAACTCTGCTCTATATAAGATTCTTCTGCAACACAATCTCCAAAATTTGGTCCCTGTAACAGTCCTTCTGAACCTCAGTCTCCAACCTCTTCTCTCTGTAACACTGGATCTACAACTCAATCTGAAACCTCTTCTCTCTGCAGGATCGTTCTGAACCCCAGCCTACAACCACTGCTCTCTGTAACAGTCCTCCTTCACCTCAGTCTCCAAACTCTGCTCTCTGTAAGATCCTTTTGCCACCCAGTCTCCTAACTCTGCTCTCTATAACAGTCCTTCTGCACGCCAGTCTTCTCCCTCTGCTCTCTTTAACAGGCCTTCTGCACCCCACTCTCCAAACTCTGCTCTCTGTAACAGGCCTTCTGCACCCCAGTCTCCAAACTCTTCTCTCTGCAACGATCATTCTACACCTCAGTCTCCAACATCTGCTCTCTGTAAGATCTTTCTGCAACCCAGTCTCCCAACTCTGCCCTCTCTAACAGTCCTTCTGCACACCTTCTCAGAACTCTCCTCTCTGTAACAGGCCTTTTGCACCCTAGTCTCCAAAGTCGGTTCTCTGCAACAGTCCTTCTGCAACCCAGTCTCCAACCTGTGGTCTCTCCAGCAGTCCTTCTGCACCTCAGTCTTAAAACGCTGTTCTCTGCTACGATCCTTTTGTACCTCAGTCTCCAACCTCTACTCTCTGTAACAGTTCTTCTGCACCTGGGTCCCCAACATCTGCTCTCTGTTAGATCCTTCTTCAACCCAGTCTCCAAACTCTGTGATCTGTAACAGTCATTCTAGTGCCCTTCTCCACACTCTGCTCTCCATAACAGGCCTTCTGAACCCCAGTCTCCAACCTCTGCTCTCAGTAACAGTTTTTTTGCAACTCAGTCTCCAAATTCTGCTCTCTGCAATGATCATTCTGCACCCCAGTCTCGAACGTCTCCTCTCCTCAACAGTCCTTCTGCACCTTAGTCTCCAAATTGGGCTCTCTGCAACAGTTCTTCTACACCCCAGTCTTCAACCTCTGCTCCGTGTAACAGTCCTTCTGCACCCCAGTCTCCAACCTCTGCTCTCTGTAACAATCCTTCTGCACCCCAATCTCCAACCTCTGCTCTCCGTAACAGTCCTTCTGCACCATATTCTCCAAACCTCTGCTCTCTGTTACAGTCTTTCTATACCGCAGTTTCCAACCTCTGCTCTCTGTAACGGTCCCTCTACCCCAATTTCCAACCTCTGCTTTCTGTAACAGTCCTTCTGCACCTCAGTCACCAAACTCTGCTCTCTGTAACAGTCCTGATGCAACTCAGTCTCCAAGCTCTGCTCTGTGTAACAGTCCTTCTGTTCCTAAGTCTGAAACCTCTGGTCTCTGTACAATCCTTCTGCACCCCAGTCTCCAATCACTGCTCTCTGTAATATTCATCCTGCCCCACAGTCACCAACCACTGCTCTCTGTAAAATCCTTCTGCAACCAGCCTCAAAATTCTGCTCTCTATAACAGTCCTTCTGCAACCCAGTCTTCAACCTCTGCTCTCTGTTGCAGGCCTTATGCACTCCAGTCTCCAAACTCTGATTTCTTAAACAGTCCTTCTGCACCTTAGTCTGCAACCTCTGCTCTCTGTAACGGTCCTTCTGCAACCCAGTCTCACACCTCTGCTTTCTGTATCATAATTCTTCACCCGAGACTCCAACGTCTGCTCTGTGTAACAGTCCTTCTGCATCTCAGTCTCCAACGTCTGCTCTCTGTAACAGTCCTTCTGCACCGCAGTCTCCCACCTCTTCTCTCTGTAACGATCCTTCTGCAGCCCAGTCTCCACCTCTGCTGTCTTCAATAATTTTTCTGCAACTCAGTATCCAACTTCTGCTCTCTTAAACGATCCTTCTGCCCCCCAGTCTCCAACCTCTACTCTCTGTAACTATTTTTCTGCACCTCCGTCTCCAACCTCTGCTCTCTGCAACCGTCCTTCTGCACCCCTGTCTCCAACCTCTGCTCTCTGCAACGATCCTTATGCACCCCCAGTCACCAACATCTGCTCTCTGTAACGGTCCTTCTGCACCCCAGTCTCAAACCTCTGCTTTCTGTGTAAGTCCTTCTGAACCACGGTTTTCAAACTATGCTCTCTGTAACAGTCTTTCTGCACCTCTGTCTCCAACCTCTGAACTCTGCATCCTTACTTGTGCACCGCATTCTCTAACCTCTGCTCTTTGTAAGAGTCGTTCTGCACCCCATTCTCTAACCTCTGTTCTCTGCAACAGTCCTTCTGTAACAGAGTCTCCAACCTCTGCTCTCTGTAACGGTCCTTCTGCACCCCAGTCTCAACCTCTGCTTTCTGTATCAGTAATTTTGCACCCCAGTCTCAAATCTTTGCTCTCTGTAACATTCTTTCTGCACCTCAGTCTCCAACCTCTTCTCTCTTTGACATTTCTTCTTCACCCCAGTCTCCAAACTCTGCTGTCTGCGACAGTTCTTCTGAACCCCAGTCTCCAACATCTCCTCTCTGAAACAATTCGTCTATAAACCATTCTCCAAACTCTGCTCTCTGTAACAGTCCTTTTACACATGAGTCTCCAAACTCTGCTCTCTGCACTGATCCTTCTTCACACCAGTCTCCAACCTCTGCTCTCTGAAACAGTACTTCTGAACCCCAGTCTCCAACATTTGCTCTCTGAAACCGTTCTTCTGAAACTCAGTCTCCAAAATGTTCTCTGTAAGATTATTCTGCAACCCTGTATCGAAACTGTGCTATCTGTAACAGTGCTTCTGTACCCCAGTCTCCAAACGCGGCTCTCTGTAACAGGCCTTCTGCACCCCACTCTCCAACCTCTGCACTCTGTAAGAATCTTTCTGAACCCCAGTCTCCAACCGCTCGTCTCTGTAACAGTCCTTCTGCACCTCAGTCTCCAATATCTGCTCTCTGAAATGATCCTTCAGCACCTCAATCTCTAACCGCTGCTCTCTGTAACAGGCCTTCTGAACCCCATTCTCCAACATATGCTGTCTGGATCAGTCTTTTTGCACACCACTATCCTACCGCTGCTCTCTGTATCAATCCTACTGCACCTGAGTCTCCAACCTCTGCTCTCTGAAAGGGTTTGTCTGCAACCCAGTCTCCAAACTCTGTTTTCTGCATCAGTCCTTCTGCACCCCAGTATTCAACCTCTGCTCTCTGTAAGAGTCATTCTGTAACGCAGTCTCAAAACTCTGCTCTCTGTAACGGTCCTTCTGCTCCCCAGTCTCCAAAGTCAGCTTTCTGAATAAGTTCTTCTGCACCCCAGTATCGAACCACTGCTCTCAGAAACAGTCCTTCTGCACCCAAGTCTCCAACTTCTGCTCTCTGCAACATTTCTTCTGCACCCCAGTCTCCATCTGTGCTCTCAGTAACTGTACTTCTGCACCCCAGTCTCCAACCTCTGCTCTCTGTAACGATCATTCTGCACCACAGTTTGAAACTCTGCTCTCTGCAATGATCATTCTGCCCCTCAGTCTCCAACCTCTTCACTCTGTAAGAGTTCTTCTGCACTTCAGTCTCCAACCTCTGCTCTCTGTAACAATTTTTCTGCACCTCAGTCTCCAACCTCTGCTATCTGTAACAATCTTTCTGCACACCAGTCTCCAAACTCTGCTCCCTGTAACAGGTCTTCTGCACCCCAGTCTCCAAATTCTTCTCTTTGCAATGAACCATCTGCACCTCAGTCTCCAACCACTGCTCCCTGCAGCATTCCTTCTGCACCCCAGTCTCCAAACTCTGCTCTCTGCAACATTACTTCTGCACACCAGTCTCCAACCTCTTCTCTCTGTAAGATCCTTTTTCACCCCGGTCTCCAAACTTTTCTCTCTATAACAGTCATTGAGCCCCTCAGTCTCCAACCTCTGCTCTCTTCTACGGTCCTTCTGCACCACAGTATCCAAACTCTGTTCTCTGAAACAGTCTTTCTGCAACCCAGTGTCCAGTCTCTCGTCTCTGCAACAGTTCCTCTGCAACCCAGTCTCCAACCTCTGCTCTCTGTAACAATCCTTCTGCACCTCAGTCTTCAACCTCTGCTCTCTGCAACGGTCCTTCTGCACCTCAGTCTCCAAAAACTGCTCTCTGTAAATGTACTTCTGAACCCCTTCTCCAAACTCTGCTTTCCGTAATAGGCCTTCTGCACCGCAGTCTCCAACCTCTGTTCTCTATAACAATCCTTATGCACCCCAGTCTCAAAATTTTGCTCTCTACAACGATCCTGCTGCACCGAACTCCCCAAACTCTGTTCTTTGCATCAGTCCTTCTGCACCCCAGTCTCCAACATGTACTCTCTGCAACAGTCCTTCTGCACCCCAATCTCAAAACTCTGCTGTCTGCAACCATCTTTCTGTACACCAGTTTCCAACCTCTGCTCTGTGCAAATGTCCTTCTGCACCCCAGTCTCCAACATCTGCTCCCTGCAACAGTCTTTCTGCACCTCAGTCTGAAAACTCTGCTCTCTGCAACGATCATTTTGCACCCCAGTCTTTAACCTCTGTTCTCTAAAAAAGTTATTCTGCACCCCAGTATCCAAACTCTACTCTCTGTAACAGTCCTTCTGTTCCGCAGTCTCCAACCTTTGTTCTTTGTAAGGGTACTTATGCATTCCAGTATCCAACCTCTGCTTTCTGTATCCGTCGTTTTCCACCACAGTCTCCAAACTCTGCCCGGTGTAACAGTCCTTCCGCAACTCAGTCTGCAAACTCTGCTTTCTGCAACAGTACTTCTACACTCCATTATTTATTCTCTGCTCACTCCAACAGTTCTTTTGCAACACAGACTCCAACATCTGCTCTCTAAAACAGTTCTTCTCCACCCCAGTCTCTAACCTCTGCTCTCTGTAAAAGTCCTTCTGTACTGCAGTCTCCAAAATCTGCTCTCTGTAAGATCCTTCTGCAACACAGTCTGTAATCTCTGCCCTCTGTAACAGACCTTCTGCACCCCTTCTCCAACCTCTGTTCTCTGTAAAACTCCTCGTGTAGTCCAGTCTCCAAAATCTGCTCTCTGTAACGGTCCTTCTGCACCCCAGTCTCCAACCTCTGCTTTCTCTATAAGTACTTCTGCACACCAGTCTCCAACCTCTGCTCTCGGTAACAGTCTTCTTCACCTCAGTCTCTATCCTTGCTCTATGCAACAGTCCTTTTGCAACCCAGTCTCCAACCACTGCTCTCTGCAGCAATCCTTCTGCACCCCAGTCTCCAACCTCTGCTACCTTCAACGTTCTATCGGCATCTCAGTCGCCAAACTCTGCTCTCTGTAATGGTCCTTCTGCAACCAAGTCTCAAAACTCTGCATTCTGTATCAGTCCTTCTGCACCTCAGTATCCAAACTCTGCTCTCTTTAACAGTCCTTCTGCACCTCAGTCTTCAACCTCTGCTCTCTGCAATTGTCTGCAAGTCAGTCTTCAAACTCAACTCTCTGTAACAGTTATTCTGCATCTCAGTCTCCAAACTCTACTCTCTGTAAGATCCTATTGAAAACCAATCTCCAAACTCTGCTCTCTGTAACAGTCCTTCTGCACCACTTGTCCAAACTCTGCTCTTTGTAACAGGCTTTCTGCACCCCAGTCTCCAACATCTACTCTCTGGATCAGTCTATATGCACACAAGTCTCAAACCTCTGCTCTCTGCCACAGTCATTATGAATCCCAGTCTCGAACATCTGCTCTCTATAGTAGTCTTTCTGCTCTGCAGTCTCCAAACTCTGCTCTCTGTAACAGTCCTTCTGTACCGCAGTCTCCAACCTCTCTTCTCTGTAATGGTCCTTCTGCACCCGAGTCTCCAAACTCTGCTTTCTGTATCAGTCCTTCTGAACCACAGTCTCCAACCTCTGCTCTATGCAACAGTCTTTCTGCAACTCAGTCTCCAACCTCTGCTATCTGCAAGAATCATTCTGCACCCCAGTCTCCAACATCTGTTTTCTGTATAAATCCTGGACCACAGTCTCCAAAATCTGCTCTCAGTAACAGTCCTTCTGCACCTCAGTCTCCAACCTCTGCTCTCTGAAACAGTACTTCTGCGCCCCAGTGTCCAACCTCTGCTCTCTGCAACAATCCTTCTGCACCACAGTCTACAATGTCTGCTCTCTATCACAATCTTCCTGCAACTCAGACTCCAACATCTGCTCACTGTAAGATTCTTCTGCACCCCAGTCTCCAACCTCTGCTCTCTTCAACGGTCCTTCTGCACCCCAGTCTCTAACCTCTGTTCTCTGCATCAGTCCTTCTGCACAATAGTCTCCAACATCTACTCTCTGCAACAGTTCTTTTCCATCCCAGTCTCCAACCTCTGCTCTCTATAACAGTCCTTCTGTACTGCAGTCTCCAACTACTGCTCTCTCTAAGGGTCCTTTTGGATCCCAATCTCCTGCCTCTCCTAACTGCAACATTCCTTCTACACCAAAGTCTAAAACCTCTGCTCTCTGCAACAGTCTTTCTGCACCCCAGTCTCCAAGCTCTGCTCTCTGCTACGATCCTTCTGCAACCCAATCCCCAAACTCTGCTCTCTGTAACAGTCCTCGTGCACCCCAGTCTCAAAGCTCTGCTCTCTGTAACAGGCTTTCTTCACCCCAGTCTACAAACTCTGCTCTCTGTATCTGTCTTTCTGTACCCCAGTCTCCAACCTCTGCTCTCTGCAACAATCCATCTTCACCCTGTCTCCAACCTATCCTCGCTGCAACAGTCCATGTGCACCCAGTCTCCAACATCTGCTCTCTGAAACAGATCTTCTGTACCTCAGTCTGAAAACTCTGCTCTCTGCAACAATCCTTCTGCACCCCAGTCTCCATACTCTGCTCTCTGTAACAGTTCTTCTGTACACCCGTCTCCAACCTCTGCTTTCTGTAAGACTCTTTTAAACACAGTCTGCTAACTCTGTTCACTGAAACACTCCTTCTGCACCCAGTCTCCAATCTGTGCTCTCTGTAACAGGCCTTCTGTACCCCAGTCTCCAACCACTGCTCTCTGTTAGAGGCATTCTAAACCAAAGTCTCCAACAGCTACTCTCTGTAATGATGCTTGTGCACCCCAGTCTCCAACCACTTCTCTCTGCAACAGTTTTTCTGCATCCCAGTCTACAACCTCTGCTCTGTGTAAGATTTTTCTGCACACAAGTCTCAAACCTCTGCGTGCTGTAACATTCCTCGGGAACCCAGTCTCCAAACTCTGCTCTCTGTAACAATAATTCTGGACCTCAGTCTCCAACCTCTGCTCTCTGCAATGTGCTTCTGCACTTTATTCTTTAACCTCTGTTCTCTGCAAGAGTCTTTCTGCACCCCAGTCTTTATTCTCTGCTCTCTATAGCAGTCCTTCTGTACCAGATTCTCCAAACTCTGCTCTCTTTATCCGTCCTTCTGCACCATAGTCTCCAATATCTGCTTTCTCTATACGTCCTCCTGCACCCCAGTCTCAAACCTCTGCTCTCTTTAACAGTCTTTCTGCACCTCAGTCTCCAACCTCTTGTTTCTGCAACAGTCCTCCTGAAACCCGGTCTCCATCCTCTTCTCTCTGCAACATTCCTTCTGCACCCGAGTATATTACCTGGGTTACCTGGGCTCTCTGTAAAAGTCCTTCTGCACCCCAGTCTCAAACCTCTGCTCTCTGTAACGATGCTTCTGCACTCCAGTCTCTAACCTCTGCTCTCTCCAATGATCTTTTTGCACCTCAATCTCTAACATCTGCTCTCTTCAACAGTCCTTCTATACCCCAGTCTCCAAACTCTGCTCTCTTAAACAGTCTTTCTGCACCCCACTCTCCAACATCTGCTCTCTGTAACAGTCCTTCTGCTCCTCAGTACCAAACTCTGCTCTCTGTAAGAGTCCTTCTGCACCCCAGTCATCAACATCTACTCTCTGCAATGATCCTTCTGCACATCAGTCTTTAACCTCTGCTCTAAGCAACGGTCCTCATGCACCCAGTTTTCAAACTCTGCTCTCCGCAACACTCTTTCTGTACCCGAGTCCGCAACCTCAGATCTCTGAAAGATCCTTTTGCACCCAAGTCTCCAAACTCTACTCTCTGAAACAGTCTTTCTGCACCGCAGTCTCCAACCTTTGCTCTCTGTAAGTGTTCTCTGTAAGGGTCCTTCTTCACCCCAGTCTCCAAACTCTGCTTTCTGTATCAGTGCTTCTGCAGCACAAGCTCCAAACTCTGCTCTCTGTAACAGTCCGTATGCACCTCACTCTGCAACCTCTGCTCTCTGCAACAATCCTTCTTCACCCCAGTCTTTAACCTCTGCTCTCTGTAACAGTTATTCTGTACTGAAGTCTCCAACCTCTGCTCTATGTAACGGTCTTTCTGCACCCATGTCTTCAAACTCTGCTTTTTGTATTAGTTCTTCTGCACTCCAGTCTCCAACCTCTCCTATCTGGAACAGTCTTCTGCACCTAAGTCTCCAAATTCTACTCTCTGCAAAAGTCCTTCTACACGCATGTCTCCAACACCTGCTCCCTGCAACAGTCCTTCTTCACCCCAGTTTCCAACCTCTGCTATCTGCAACAGTCCTTATGCACCCCAGTCTCCAAACTCTGCTCTCTGTAAAACTCCTTCTGCAGCTCAGTCTCCAAATTCTGCTCTCTGCAACAGTTCTTCTGCACCCAAGTCTCCAACCTCTGCTCTCTGCAACAGTCCTTCTACACCCCAGTCTTCATCCTCTGCTCTATGTAACAGTCCTTCTGCACCCCAGTCTCCAACCTCTGCTCTCTGTAACAGTCTTTCTGCACCATATTCTTCAACCTCTGCTCTCTGTTACAGTCTTTGTATACCGCAGTCTCCAACCTCTGCTCTCTGAAACGGTCCCTGTGCACCCCAATTTTCAACCTTTGTTTCTGTAACAGTCCTTCTGCACCTCAGTCACCAAACTCTGGTCTCTGTAACCATCCTTCTGCACCTCAGTCTCCGTTTTCTGCTCTCTTAACAGTCCTTCTGCACCTCAGAATGAAACCTCTATTCTCTGCACGATCCTTCTGCATTCCAGTCTCCAACCACTGCTCTCTGTAACAGTCGTCCTGCACCTCAGTCACCAACCTCTGCTCTCTGTAAGATCCTTCTGCAACCCAGCCTCAAAACTCTGCTCTCTATAACAGTCCTTCTGCAACCAAGCCTCAAAAGTCTGCTCTAAATAACAGTCCTTCTGCATCCCAGTCTCAAACCTTTGCTCTCTGTAGCAGGCATTCTGCACCCCAGTCTCCAAACTCTGCTCTCTGAAACAGTCCTTCTACACTTCAGTCTCCAACCTCTGCTCTCTTTAACGGTCCTTCTGCACCCCAGGCTCCCACCCCAGCTTTCTGTATCATAATTCTTCATCCCTATCTCCAACGGCTTCTCTGTGTAACAGTCCTTCTGCATCTCAGTCTAAAAACTCTTCTATCTCCAACAGTCCTTCTGCACCCCAGTCTCCAAGCTCTGCTTTCTGAAACATTCCTTCTGCACCACAGTCTTTAATCTGTTCTCTCTGTAACAGTCCTTCTGCACCCTAGTCTCCCACCTCTGCTCTCTGTAACGATCCTTCTGTAGCCCACTCTCCAACTCTGCTCTCTTCAATGATACTTCTGCAACTCCGTCTCCAAATTCTGCTGTCTTCAACAATCCTTTGGCACCTCACTCTTCAAACTCTGCTCTCTGTAACAGTTTTTGTGCACATCAGTGTCCAACCTCTGCTCTCTAAAACCGTCCTTATGCACCCCAGTCTCCAACCTCTGCTCTTTGTAACAGTACTTCTGTATCACAGTCTCCAATCTCTGCTCACTGCAACATTTCTTCTGCACCCCAGTCTCAAAACTGTGCTCTCTGTAACTGTATTTCAGACCCCAGTCTCCAACTGCTGCTATCTGTAATGATCCTTCTGCACCTCAGTCTCCAACATCCTCTTTTGCAACGATCCTTCTGCTCCACAGTTTCCAAAATCTGCACTCTGTATTAGTCCTTCTACACCTAGTCTCCAACCTCTTCTCTCTTTACCAATCCTTCTGCACCTCAGTCTCTGAACTCTGCTCTCTGCAACGATCCTTCTGCACCCCAGTCTCCATCCTCTGCTCTCTGTAAGAATCCGTTTACACCCCAGTCTTCAAACTCTCCTCTCTGTAAAAGTCCTTCTACACTTCAGTCTCCAAGTTCTGCAATCTGTGCACCCCAGGCTCAAACCTCTGCACTCCAAAATGATGTTTCTGCACCTCAGTCTCCAACCTCTGCTCTCTTTAATAGTCCTTCTGCACCCCAGTCTCCAACATCTGCTCTCTGCAAAGATCCTTCTTCTCACCAGGCTCCAACAACTGCTCTCTGCCACGGTCCTTCTACATCCCAGTTTCCACAATCTTCTCTCTGTAACAGTCCTTCTGCACCTCAGTTTCCAAACACTGCTCTCTGAAACAGTCCTTCTGCACTCCTGTATCCAACCTCTGCTCTAGTAACAGTTCTTCTGCACCCCAATCTCCAAACCCTTCTCTCTGTAACACTCTTTCTGCACCCCAGTCTCCACCCTCTACTCTCTGTAAAAGTCCTTCTGCACCTCAGTCTCCAACCTCTGCTCTCTGTAAGGTCCTTCTGCAAAACATTCTCCAAACGCTGCTCTCTGTATGAGTCTTCTGCACCCCAGTTTCCAAACTCTGCTCTCTGTAATAGGCCTTCTGCACCGCAGTCTTCAAACTCTGCTCTGTGTTATAGGCCTTCTGCACCCCAGTCTCCAACATCTGCTCTCTGCAATGATCCTTCTTCTACCCACTCTCCAAACTCTGCGCTTTGTAAAAGTACTGTTCTATCGCAGTCTCCAACCTCTTCTCTTTCTTATGGTCCATCTGCTCCCCAATTGTCTGCTTTCTGTAATAGTCCTTCTGCACCCCAGTCTCCCACTTCTGATCTCTACAACGGTCTTTCTGCACCCCAGTCTCCAAACTTTGCTCTCTGTAACAGTTCTTCTGTACGGAAGTCTCCAACCTCTTCTCTCTATAATGGTCCTTCTGCACCCAAATTTCCAACCTCTGCTCTCTGTAACAGTCCTTCTAAGCCTCAATCTAAAACTTCTGCTCTCTGCAACAATCCTTCTAAAAAACAGTCTCCAAACTGTGCCATCAGTAACAATCTTTCTGCACTACAGTCTCCAACATCTGCTCTCTGTAACAGGTTTTCTGCAACCCAGTGTCTAAACTCTGCTCTCTGTAACAGGCCTTCTGCACCCCAGTCTCCAAACTCTGCTCTCTGCAAAAGTCTTTCTACACCCCAGTCTCCAACCTCTGCTGTCTGCAACAATCCTTCTGCATGCCAGTCTACAACGTCTGCTCTCTGTAAGATCCTTCTGAACACTGTTATCCAAACTTTGCTCTCTGTAACAGTCATTCTGCACCTCAGTCTCCAACCTCATCACTCTGCAACGGCCCTTGTGTACCCCAGTATCAAACCTCTGTTCTCTGCAGCTGTCCTTTTGCACCCCAGGCTACACACTCTGCTCTCTGTAACAGTAATTCTGTTCGGCAATCACCAACCTCTTCTCTCTATAACAGTCTTTCTGCACCCCAATTTTCAAACTCTGCTCTCTGTAGCAGTCCTTCTAAGCCTCAATCTAAAACTTCTGCTCTCTCCAACAATCCTTCTAAACCCCAGTGTCCAAACTGTACTATCTGTAACAATCCTTCTGCAACCCAATCTCTAACATCTACTTTCTGTAACAGGTTTTCTGCAACCCAGTCTCCAAACTCTGCTTTCTGTAACAGGCCTTCTGCACCCCAGTCTCCAACCTCTGCTGTCTGCCACAATCCTTCTGCATCCCAGTCTCCAACGTCTGCTCTCTGTAAGATTTTTCTGCACACCGTAATCCAAACTTTGTTCTCTGTAACAGTCATTCTGCACCTCAGTCTCCAACCTCAGCACTCTGCAACGGCCCTTGTGCACCCCAGTATCAAAACTCTGTTCTCTGCAGCTGTCCTTCTGCACCCCAGGCTAAAAACTCTGCTCTCTGTAAGAGTCCTTCTGCACCCCAGTCTCCAAACTCTACTTTCCGTATCAGTTATTCTGCACCCCAGTCTAAAACTTCTGCTCTCTGTAACAGTCCTTCTGCACCTCAGTCTCCAACGTCTGCTCTCTGCAACAGTCCTTTTACACCCTAGTCTCCAACCTCTGCTCTCTGCTACTGTCCTTCTGCACCCCAGTCTCCAACCTCTTCTCTCTGCAACATTTCTTCTGCACCCCAGTCTCCAACATGTGCTCTCTGAAACTATCCTACTGAACCCCGGACCTCAATCTCTGCTCTCTGTAGCGATCCTTCTGCACCTCAGTCTTCAACTTCTGCTCTCTGCAACGATCTTTCTGCATCCCAGTCTCCCACATCTGCTCTCTGCAATGGTCCTTCTGCACCTCAGTCTCCAAACTCTGCTCTCTGTAACAGTCCTTCTGTTTGGCAATCTCCAAACTCTTCTCTCTATAACGGTACTTCTGCACCCCAATTTTCAACCTCTGCTCTCTGAAGCAGTCATTCTAAGTCTCAATCTGAAACTTATGCTCTCTCCAACAATCCTTCTAAACCCCAGTCTCCAAACTGTGCTATCTGTAACAATCCTTCTGCAACCCAGTCTCCAACATCTACTTTGTGTAACAGGTTTTCTGCAACCCAGTCTCCAAACTCTGCTCTCTGTAACAGGCCTTCTGCACCCCAGTCTCCAACCTCTGCTTTCTGCTACAATCCTTCTGCATCCCAGTCTTCAAATTCTGCTCTCTGTAAGATTTTTCTGCACACCGTTAACCAAACTTTGCTCTCTGCAACAGTCATTCTGCACCTCAGTCTCCAAGCTTATCTCTCTGCAACGGCCCTTGTGCACCCAAGTATTCAACCTCTGTTCTCTGAAGCTGTCCTTTTGCACCCCAGGCTACAAACTCTGATCTCTGTAACAGTCTTTCTGCACCCCAGTCTCCAAACTCTACTTTCCTTATCAGTTATTCTGCACCCCAGTCTAAAACCTCTGCTCTCTGTAGCAGTTTTTCTGCACCTCAGTCTCCAACCTCTGCTCTCTGCAACAGTCCTTCTACATCCCAGTCTCCAACATCTGCTCTCTGCTACAGTCCTTCTGCACCTCAGTCTCCAACCTCTGCTCTCTGCAACATTTCTTCTGCACCCCAGTCTCCAACCTGTGCTCTCTGAAACTATTCTACTGCACCTCGGTCTGCAAACTCTGCTCTCTGTAGTAATCCTTCTGCACCTCAGTCTCCAAACTCTGCTCTCAGCATCGATCCTTCTGCATCCCAGTCTCCAATCTCTGCTCTCTGCAACAGTACTTCAGCACCCCAGTCTCCAACCTCTGCTCTGTGTAACAGTCTTTCTGCACATCAGAATCCAATCTCTGCTTTGTGTAACAATCCTTCTGCACCTCATGTCCAAAATCTGCTCTCTGTAACAGGCCTTCTGCACCACAGTCTCCAACCTCTGCTTTCTGTAACAGTTCTTCTGAACCCAAATCTCCAAACTCTGCTCTCGGTAACACTCCTTCTGCACCGCAGTCTTCATCCTCTTCTGTCTGTAAGAATCCTTTGACACCCCTGTCTCCAACCTCTCCTCTCTGTAAAACTCCTTCTGCACCTCAGTATCCAACCTCTGCAATCTGTAACAGTCCTTCTGCACCCCATTCTCCAAACCCTGCTCTCTGTATCAGTCCTTCTGCACCCAAGTCTCCAAACTCTGCTCTCTGCAACATTTCTTCTGCAACCCAGTCTCAAACCTGTGCTCTCTGTAACAGTCCTTCTGCACCCCAGTCTCCAACATCTGCTCTCTGCAACGATCCTTCTTCTACCCAGTCTCCAAATTCTGCTCTTTGTAAAAGTCCTTTTCTATCGCAGTCTCCAACCTCTTCTCTTTGTAATGGTCTATCTGCTCCCCAATTGCCAACCCCTGCTTTCTATAACAGTTCTTCTGCACCCAAGTCTCCAAACTCTTCTCTCTGCAACGATCCTTCTGCATCTCAGTCTCCAACTTCTGTTCTCTCTAAAAGTCCATCTGCATCTCAGTTTCCATCCTTTGCTTTTTGTAATGGTTCTTCTGCACCCCAGTCTCCAATCTCTGCTCTCTGTTACAATCATTCTGCACCTCTGTCTCCAACGTCTGCTCTCTGTAACAGTCCTTCTGCACCCCAGTCTCCAAACTCTGCTCTCTGTAACAGTCTTTCTGTACCGCAGTCTCCAAATTCTTCTCTCTATAATGGTACTTCTGCACCCCAATTGCCAACCTCTGCTTTCTGAAACAGTCCTTCTCCACGTTAGACTCCAACCTCTGTCTTTGTAACAGTTTTTCTAAGCCTCAGTCTGAAACCTCTGCTCTCTGCAACAATCCTTTTAAATCCCAGTCTCCAAACTGTGCTATCTGTAACAATTCTTCTACACCCCAGTCTCAAACATCTGCCCTCTGTAACAGGTCTTCTGCAACTCAGTCTCCAAAGTCTGCTCTCTGTAACAGGCCTTCGCACCCCAGTCTCCAACCTCTTCTCTCTGCAGCGATTCTTCTGCACCTCAGTATCCAACCTCTGCTCTCTGCAATAGTCCTTCTGAACCCCAATCTCCAACCTCTGCTCTCAGTAAGATCCTTCTGCACCCCGTTATCCAAACTTCGCTCTCTGTAACAGTCATTCTGCACCTCAGTCTCCAACCTCATCTCTCTGCAACGGCCCTTCTGCACCCCAGTATCCAACCTCTGTTTTCTGCAGCAGTCCTTCTTCACCCCAAACTACAAACTCTGCTCTCAGTAACAGTTTTTCTGCACCCCAGTCTCCAAACTCTACTTTCCGTGTCAGTAATTCTGCACCCCAGTCTAAAACCTCTGCTCTCTTTAACAGCCCTTCTGCACCTAAGTCTCCAATCTCTGCTCTCCTCAACAGTCCTTCTGCACCCCAGTCTCAAAACTCTGCTCCGTGCAAAAGTTCTTCTACACACCATTCTTTAACATCTGCTCTCTGCAAGGATGCTTCTGCATCCCAGTCTCCAACGTCTACTCACTGCAACAGTCCTTCTACACCCAAGTCTCCAACCTCTGCTCTCTGCTACAGTCCTTCGGCACCCCAGTCGCAAACCTCTGCTCTCTTCAACATTTCTTCTGCACCCCAGTCTCCAACCTGTACTCTGTAACTATCCTACTGCACCCCGGTCTCTAAACTCTGCTTTCTGTAGTGATCCTTCTGCACCTCAGTCTCCAACCTCTGCTCTATGCAACGATCCCTCTGCACTCCAGTCTCCAATGTCTGTTCTCTGCAACAGTCCTTCTGTCCCCAGTCTCCAGCCTCTGTTCTCTGTAACATCCTTCTGCACCCCAGTTTCCAAACTCTGCTCTCTGTGACATTTCTTCTGCACCCCAGTCTCCACCCTCTGCTCTTTGTAAAAGTACTTCTGTACCGCAGTCTCAAATCTCTGCTCACTTCAACATTTCTTCTGCACCCCTGTCTCCAAACTGTGCTCTCTGTAACTGTCTTTCTGACTCCAGTCTCCAACCTCTGCTCTCTGTAACGGTCCTTCTGCGCCCCAATTGTCTCCAACCTCTGCTCTCTTTATCAGTCCTTCTGCACCTTAGTCTTCACACACTGCTCTCTCTCACAGTTCTTCTACACCCCAGTCTCCAAACTCTGCTCTCTGCAACAGTCCTTCTTCACCTTAGTCTCCAACCTCTCCTCTCTGTAACAATCCTTCTGCACCTCAGTCAACATCCTCTACTGTCTGAAACGATCCTTCTGCACCTATGTCTCCAAACTCTACTCTCTACAATGATCCATCTGCACCCCATTCTCCAAATTTTGACCTCAGCAACTATCCTTCTGCACCCCAGTCTCCAACCTTTGATCTCTGAAACAGTCTTTGTCCAACCCACTCTACAACATCTGCTCTTCTCAACAGTCCTTTTGCACCTCATTGTGAAAAATCTGCTCTCTGCAACAGTCCTTCTGCACCACATTCTTCAACCTCTGCTCTCTGCAACAGTTTTTCTGCACCACAGTCTCCAACATCTTCTATCTACAACAGTCCTTTACCCCAGTCTAAATGGTGCTCTCTGTAACAGCCCTTCTATATTGCAGTCTCCAAACTCTACTCTCTGTAAGCATCCTTCTGCACCCCAGTCTCTAAACTCTGCTGTCTGTAACAGTCTTTCTGCACCTCAGTTTCAAACCTCTGCTTTATGTAAGATCCTTCTGCATCCCAGTCTGCAAACTCTGCTTTTTGTATCAGACATTCTGCACCACAGTCTCCAACCTATGCTCTCTGTAACAGTTCTTCTACCCCTCAGTCTCCAACCTCTGTTTCTGCAACAGTTCTGCTACACCTAAGTCTCCAACCTTTGCTATCTGCAACAGTCCTGCTGCACCCCAGTCTCCAACCTCTGCTCTCTGCAACAGTCCTTCTTCAACCCAGTGGACAACATCTGCTCTCTGCAACATTTCTTCTTCACCCCAGTCTTCAACCTGTGCTCTCTGTAACTGTCCTTTGAACCCCAGTGGCCAACCTCTGCTCTCTGTAGCGATCCTTCTGCGCCTCAATCTCCAAACTCTGCTCTCTGCAAAGATCCTTCTGCACCTCAGTCTTAAACCTCTGTTCTCTGCAATGATCCTTCTACACACCAGTCTCCACGCTCTGCTCTCTGTAACAGTCCTTCTGAACATCAGTGTGCAAACTCCGCTCTCCGTCACAATCCTTCTGCACCTCAGTCTCCAACCACTGCTATCTGTAATAGTCCTTCTGCACCTCAGACTCCAACCTCTGCTCTCTGCAACATTCCTGCTGCACCCAAATCTCCAACCTCTGCTCTCTTCAACAGTCCTTCTGCACCTCAGTGTCCAACCTCTGCTCTCTGTTAGATCCTTCTGCAACACACTCTCCAACCTCTACTATCTGCAATTGTCCTTCTGTACGACAGTCTCCAACCTCGTTTCTCTACAACACTTCTTTTGCACCCCAGTCTCCAACCTCTGCTCTCTATAACAGTCCTTCTGTTTCGCAGTTTCCAACCTCTGTTTCCTTTAATGGTCCTTCTGCACCCCAGTTTACAACCTCTTCTTTCTGTATCAGTCCTTCTGCACCACAGTCTCCAAACTCTGTTCTCTGTAACAGTCCTTCTGCACCTCAGTCTGCAACCTCTGCTCTCTGCAATAGTTCTACTGCACCCCAGTCTCCAACACCTGCTCTCGACAACAGTCTTTCTCTACCCTAGTCTCCAACCTCTGCTCTTTGCAACAGTTTTTCTGCACCACAGTCTCCAACCACTGCTTTCTGTATCAGTCTTTCTGCACCCCAGTCTCCAACCTCTGCTCTCTGTAACAGTCGTTCTGCACGTCAGTCACCAAACTCTGCTCTCTGCAACAGTCCTTTGGCACCCAGTCTCAAAATGCTACTCTCTGAAAAAGTCTTCCTCCACCCCAGTCTTCAACCTCTGCTTACTTCAACAGTTCTTCTACATCCCAATCTCCAACCACTACTCTCCGTAAGAGTCCTTCTGTACCCAAGTCTCCAACCTCTAATCTCTGCAACAGTTCTTGTGCACCCCAGTCTCCAATCTCTGTTTTCTGTATCAGTACTTCTGCACTCAAGTCTCTAACCACTGTTCTTTGTAAAAGTCCTTCTGCAATTCAGTGTTTAAATTCTGCTCTGAGAAACAGTCACTCCCCACCCCAATCTCCAATGTTCGCTCTCCGCAACAGTTCTTCTGCACCCCAGTCTCCAACCTCTGCTCTCTGCAACGATCCTTCTGCACGCTGTCTCCAAACTCTGCTCGCTGCAACAGTCCTTGTGCACCCAGTCTCCAATATGACTCTCTGCAACCATTCTACTGTACCTCAGTCTGAAAACTTTGCCCTCTGTAAGAATCCTTCATAACCCCTGCGTCCAACCTCTGCTCTCTCTAACAGTCATTCTGTACCTCAGCCTCCAATGTCTGCATTGTGTAAGACTCTTCTGAAACCCAGTCTGCAAACTCTGCTCACTGTAAGAGTCCTTCTACACCCCAGTCTCCAAATTCTGCTCTCTGTAACAGGCCTTCTGCACCCCTGTCTCCCACCTCTGCCCTCTGCAACGATCCTTATGCACCCCATTCCAACATCTGCTCTATATAACGGTCCTTCTGCACCCCAGTCTCAAACCTCTGCTTTCTTTGTAAGTCCTTCTGAACCACGGTTTCCAAACTCTGCTCTCTGTAACAGTCCTTCTGCACCTCTTTCTCCAGCCTCTGAAGTCTGCAATCTTATTTGTGCACCCAATTCTCTAACCTCTGCTCTCTGTAACATTCCTTCTGCACCCCATTCTCTAACCTCTGCTCTCTGCAACAGTCTTTCTGTAACACAGTCTCCAACTTCTTCTCCCTGTAACGGTCCTTCTGCACCCCAGTCTCGACCTCTGCTTTCTGTATCAGTAATTCTGCACCCCAGTCTCCACACTTGGCTCTCTGTAACATTCTTTCTTCACCCCAGTTTCCAAACTCTGCTCTCTGCAACAGTACTTCTGAACCCCATTCTCCAACATCTGCACTCTGAAACAGTTCTTCTATAAACCATTCTCAAACCTCTGCTCTCTGAAACAGTCCTGTATTGCAGTTTCCGAACTCTGCTCTCTGCACCCTATTCTCCAACCTCCAACAGTCCTTATGCACCCAAGTCTCCAACACCTGCTCCCTGCAACAGTCCTTCTTCACCTCATTCTCCAAACTCTGCTATCTGCAACAGTTCTTCTGCACCCCAGTCTCCAAACTCTGCTCTCTGCAACAATCCTTCTGCACATCTGTCTCCAACTTTGCTCTCTGCAATGGTCCTTCTGAACCTCCATCTCCAACTTCTACTCTCTGTATCAGTCCTTCTGCACCTCAGTCTCCAACCTCTGCTCTCTGTAAGATCCTTCTGCAACCCAGTCTCCAAACTCTGCCCTCTGTAATAGTCGTTCTGTATCCCTTCACAAAACTCTGCTCTCTGTAAAAAGCCTTCTGCACCACAGTCTCCAACCTCTGTTCTCTGTAACAGTCCTTCTCCACCCCAGTCTCAAACCTCTGCTCTCTACAAAGATCCTTCTGCACCCCAGTCTCCAAACTCTGCTCTCTGTAACAATCCTGTTCCACCTCAGTCTCCAACCTCTGCTCTCTGTAAGATACTTCTGCAACCCTGTCTCCAAACTCTGCTCTTTGTAACAGTTCTTCTGCATCCCAGTCTCAAATCTCTGCTCTGTGCAACAGTTTGTCTGCATCGCAGCCTCCAAACTCTGCTCTATGAAAGATTCTTCTGCACCCCAGTCTCCAAACTCCGATCTCCGTAACAGTCCTTCTGCACCCGAATCTCCAATCTTTGCTCTCTGTAACAATCCTTCTGCACCTCGGTCTCCAACATCTGTTCTCTGCAACGGTCCCTCCTGCACCCCATTATCCGACCTCTGTTTTCTGCTAGAGTACTTCAGAATGTCAGTCTCCAAACTCTGCTCTCTGCAAAAATCCTTCTGCACCCCAGTCTCCAACCAATGCTCTCGGTAACATTTCTTCTGCACCTCAACTCTAAACTCTTCTCTGTGTAAGATCCTTCTGCCACCCAGTCTCCAAACTCTTCTCAGTTAAAGAGTTCTCCAAACTCTTTAACAGTTTTTCTGTACTGCAGTCTCCAACCTCTGCTCTCTGTAAGGTTCATTCTGGACCCAAGTCTCCAACCTCTGCTTTCTGTATCAGTCCTTCTATACCCCAGTCTCCAACCTCTGGTCCTCTAAAAGTCCTTCTACACTCCAGTCTTCAACATCTGCTCTGTGAAACAGTCCTTCTGCAACCCAGTTTCCAATCGCTGCTGTCTGCTACGATCCTTCTGCACCCAAGTCTCCAACCTCTGCTCTCTGCAACGATTCTTCTGCACACCAGTCTCCATCCTCTGCTCTCTGAAATAATCCTACTGCACACCAGTCGTCACCCTCTGCTCTCTGTAACAATCCTTCTGCACTGCAGTCTCCAAATTCTACTCTATGTAATATTCTTCTGCAACCCAGTCTCCAAACTCTGCTCCCTGTAACAGTCCTTCTGTACGCAGTCTCCAACCTCTGCTCTTTCTAACAGGCCTTCTGAACCCCAGTCTCCAAACTCTGCTCTCTGTATCAGTTCTTCTGCACCCCAGTCTCCGAATTCTGCTCTCTGTAATAGTCTTTCTGCATCTCAGTCTCATACCTGTACTCTCTGCAACAGTTCTTCTGCACACCAGTCTCCAACATTTGCACTCTGAAACAGTTCTTGTCCACTCCAGTCAAATCTCTGCTCTCTGTAACAGTCCTCCTGTATTGCAGTCTCCAAACTCTGCTCTCAGTAATGGTCCTTCTGCACCTCAGTCTCCAACCTCTGTTTTCTGTATCAGTCCTTCTGCACCCCAGTCTCCAACCTCTGCTATCTGAAACAGTTCTTCTGCAAATCAGTCTCCAAATCTACTCTCTGCAAAAGTCCTTCTGCACCCAAGTCTCCAACATTTGCTCAATGCAAAAGTCCTCCTTCACTCCAGTTTCCAACCTCTGCTTTCTGCAACAGTCCTTCTGCACCCCAGTCTCCAAAATCTGCTCTCTGTAACAGTCCTTGTGCACCCAAGTCTCCAACCTCTGCTCTCTGCAACAGTTCTTCTACACCCCAGTCTTCAATCTCTGCTCTGTTTAACAGTCCTTCTGCAGCCCAGTCTCCATCGTCTGCTCTCTGTAACAGTCCTTCTGCACCATATTCTCCAAACTCTGCTCTCTGTTACAGTCTTTTTATACCGCAGTCTCCAACCTCTGTTCTCTGTTACGGTCCCTCTGCACCCCAATTTCCAAACTCTGCTTTCTGTAACAGTCTTTCTGCACCTAAGTCACCAAACTCTGCTTCTGTAACTGTCCTTCTACACCTCAGTCTCCAACATCTGCTATCTGTAACAGTCCTTCTGCACCTCAGTCAGAAACCTCTGCTCTCTGCATGATCCTTCTGCACCGCAGTCTTCAACCACTACTCTATGTAACAGTCGTCCTGCACCTTAGTCCAAAACCCCTGCTCTCTAAGATCCTTCTGCAACCCAACCTCAAAACTCTGGTCTCTATAACAGTCCTTCTGCAACCCAGCCTCAAAACTCTGCTCTCTATAACAGTCCATCTGCAACCCAGTCTCCAACCTCTGCTCTCTGTATCAGGCCTTCTGCACACCAGTCTCCAAACTCTGCTCTCTAAAACAGTCCTTCTGCACGCCAGTCTCCATTCTCTGCTCTCTTTAATGGTCCTTCTGCACCCCAGTCTCCCACATCAGCTTTCTGTATCAAAATTCTTCACGCCAGTCTCCAACCTCTTCCTGTGTAACAGTCCTTCTGCATCTCAGTCTCCAAACTCTGCTCTCTGAAACAGTCCTTCTGCAACCCAGTCTCCAACCTCTGCTTTCTGCAACATTCCTTCTGAACCCCAGTCTCCAACCTGTGCTCTCTGTAACAGTCCTTCTGAACCCCAGTCTCCCACCTCTGCTCTCTATAACGATTCTTCTGCAGCCCAGTCTCCACCTATGCTCTCTGCAATGATTCTTCTGCAACTCAGTCTACATACTCTGCTCTCTGTAAGAGTCCTTCTGCACCTCAGGATCCAACATCTGCTCTTTGCATCATTTCTACTACACCCAGGTCTCCAAACTGTTCTCTCTGTAACTGTCCTTCTGCACCTCAGTCTGAAAACGCTGCTCTCTGCAATAATCCTTCTGCACCACAGTCTTTAACCTCTGCTCTTGTAACACTCCTTCTGCACCTCTGTCTCCAAAAGACTCTCTGTAAGATCCTTCTGCAACCAAGTCTCGAAACTGTGCTATCTGTAATGGTTCTCTACAACCCAGTCCCCAACCTCTGCTCTCTGCAACAGTCCTACTGCACCTCAGTCTCCAACCTCTACTCTCTTTAAGATCATTCTGAACTACAGTCTCAAACTTCTGCTCTCTCTAACAGTCCTTTTGTACCCCAGTCTCCAAAATCTGCTCTTTCCAACAGTACTTCTGCGCCCAGGTCTCCAACCTCTATGCTCTGTAAGATCAATCTACACCGCCATCTCAAAATCCTGCTCTCTGTAACAGTCCTTCTGAATCCCAGTATCCAAACTCTCCTCTGTGCAACAGTCCTACTGCAACCCAGTCTCCAACCTCTACTCTCTGTAAGATTCTTCTGCACCGCAGTCTCCAAAATCTGTTCTCTGCAACAGTCGTTCTGCGCCCAGGTATCCAACCTGTGCTCTCTGTAACAGTCCTTCTGTACTGCAGTCTCTAAACTCTACTCTCTTTAATGGTTCTTCTGCAGTCCAGTCTCTAACCTATGCTTTGTTTATCAGTCCTTCTGCAACCCAGTCTCCAACCTCTGCTCTCTGTATCAGTCCTTCTGCCCCTATATCTCCAACCTCTACTCTCTGCAACAGTCCTTCTGCACCCCTGTCTTTAACCTCTGCTCTCTGCAATATTTTTCTACACTCAGATCTCCAATCTGAGCTATCTGTAACTGTCATTCTGCACCCCAGTCTACAACCTCTGCTCTCTGTAACGATCCTTATGCCCCTGAGTCTCCAACCTCTTCTCTCTGCAACGATCCTTCTGCACCTCAGTTTCCAAACTCTGCTCTCTGCAGTGATCCTTCTGCACCCCAGTCTCAAACCTGTGGTCTCTGTAACTGTCCTTCTAACCCCAGTCTCCAAACTCTGGTCTCTGTAAAGATCCTTCTGCACCTCATTCTCCAACCTCTGCTCTCTGCAATAATCCTTCTGCACCTCAGGTTCCAACCTCTTCTCTTTGTAATGGTCGTTCTGCTCACCAATTGCCAACCTCTAGTTTCTGTAACAGTCTTTCTACACCTCAGACTCCAAACTCTGCTCTCTGTAAAAGTTATTCTGTGCCTCATTCTGAATCCTCTGTTCTCTGCAACGATCCTTCTGCACCCCAGTCTTCAAACTGTGCTATCTGTAACAGTCATTCTGCACCCCAGTCTCCAACCTCTGATCTCTGTAAAAGGCCTTCTGCACCCCAGTCTCCTAACTCTGCTCTCTGTAACAGGCCTTCTGCACCCCTGTCTCCCACCTCTTCTCTCTGCAACGATCCTTCTGCATCTCAGTCTCCAACATGTGCTCTCTGCAACAGTCCTTCTGCACTCCAGTCTCCAATTTCTGCTCTCTGTAAGATCCTTCTGCATCCCAGTCTCCTAAATCTGCTCTCTTTAACAGTCCTTCTGCACCCCAGTATCCAACGTCTGCTCTCTGTTAAATTCTTCTGCACCTCAGTCTCCTAACATTTCTCTGTGTAATGGTTTTTCTGCACCCCAGTCTCCAACATCTGCTCACTGCAATGATCCTTCTTCTCCACAGACTCCAACATCTGCTCTCTGCAATGGTCTTTCTGCACTCCAGTCTCCAAACTCTGCTCTCTGTTACAGTCCTTCTGTACCGCAGTCTCCAAACTCTTCACTCTGTAACGGTCCTTCTGATCCCCAATTGCCAACCTCTGCTCTCTGTAACAGTCCTTCTGCAACCCAGTCTCCAACCTCTTCTCTCTGCAATGATCCTTCTGCACCTCAGTCTCCAACCTCTGCTCTCTTCAACAGTCCTTCTGCACCGCAGTCTCCAAACTCTTCACTCTGTAACGGTATTTCTGATCCCCAATTGCCAACCTCTGCTCTCTGTAACAGTCCTTCTGCAACCCAGTCTCCAACCTCTTCTCTCTGCAATGATCCTTCTGCACCTCAGTCTCCAACCTCTGCTCTCTTCAACAGTCCTTCTGCACCACAGTCTCCAGACTCTGCTCTCGTTAAGATCCTTTTGCATCTCTTTCTCCAACCTCTGCTCTCTGTAACAGTCCTCCTGCACCCCAGTATCCAACCTCTGCTCTCTGTAAAAGTCCTTTTTCACCTCAGGCTCCAAACTTTGCTTTCTGTAATGGTCCTTCTGCACCACATTCTCCAACCTCTGCTCTCTGTAACAGGACCTATGCAACCCAGTCTCCAAACTCTGCTCTGTAACAGGAATTCTGCACCCCAGTCTTCAACCAACCTCTATGCAACAATCCTTCTGCACCTCAGTCTCCAACCTCTGTTCTCTGCAACAGTCCTCCTGCACCCCAGGCTTCAAAATCTGCTCTCTGTTTTAGTCCTTCTGTACCGCAGTCTCCGACCTCTGCTCTCTGTAACGGTGACTCTGCACCCCAGTTTCCAAATGCTGCTTTGTGTATCAGTAATTCTGCACCCCAGTCTCCAAACAGTGCTCTCTGTAAAAGTCCTTCTGCACCTCAGTCTCCAACGTTTGCTTTCTGTAACAGTCCTTCTGTACCCCAGTCTCAAACCTCTGCTCTCTGCAACAGTCCTTCTGCACCTCAGTCTCCAACCTCTGCGCTCTGCAATGATCATTCTGCACCACAGTCTTCAACGTCTGTTCTCTGCAACAGTCTTTCTGACCCTAGTCTCTAGGCTCTGCTCTCTGTAGGATCCTTCTGCACCCCAGTTTCCATACTCTGCTCTCTGTGACATTCCTTCTGAAACCCAGTCTCCAGCCTCTGCTCTTTGTAACAGTACTTCTGTACCATAGTCTGCAATCTCTGCTCACTGCAACATTTCTTCTGCACACCACTCTCCAAACTGTGCTCTCTGTAACTGTCTTTCTGACCCCAGTCTCCAACCTCTGCTCTCTGAAACGATCCTTCTGCACCTCAGTCTCCAACCTCTGCTCATTGCATCGATTCTTCTGAACCTCAGTTTGCAACCTCTGCTCTCTGCAACGATCCATCTGCACCCCAATTTCCCACCTATGCTCTCTGTAACAGTCCTTCTACACCTCTGTCTCCAAACTCTCTTCTCTGTACCAATCTTTCTGCACCTCAGTCTCCAACCGCTGCTCTCTTTAACAGTCCTTCTGCACCTCAGTCTCTAACCGATGCTCTCTGTAACAGGCTTTCTGCACCCCAGTCTCCAACCTTTGCTCTCTGTAACAGTTTTTCTGCACCCCAATCTCGAATCTCTACTCTCTGTAACAGTCCTTCTGCAACCCAGTCTCCAACCTCTTCTCTCTGCAGTGATCCTTCTGCACCTCATTCTCCAACCTCTGCTCTCTTCAACAGTCCTTCTTCACCCCAGTCTCCAGACTCTGCTCTCTGTAAGATCTTTTTGCATCGCTTTCTCCAGCCTCTGCTCTCTGTAACAGTCCTCCTGCACCCCAGTATCCAAACTCTGCTCTCTGTAAAATTCCTTCTGCACATCAGTCTCCAACATCTGCTCTCTGCAACGATCCTTCTGCATCCCAGTCTTCAACAACTGCTCTCTGAAACAGTTTTTCTGCACCCCAATCTCCAACTTCTGCTCTCTGCTACAGTACTCCTGCACCCCGGTCTCCAACCTCTGCTCTCTGCAATATTTCTTCTGCACCCCAGTATCCAACCTGTGCTCTTTGTAACTGTCAAGCTGCACCCCAGTCTCCAAACTCTGCTCTCTGTAGTCATCCTTCTGCACTTTATTCTCCAACCTCTGCTCTCTGCAATGAAACTTCTGTACCCTAGTCTCCATCCTCTGCTCTCTGTAAGAATCCTTTTGAACCCTAGTCTCCAACGTCTCCTCTTTGTAAAAGTCCTTCTGCACTTCAGTCTCCAAGTTCTGCAATCTGTAACAGTCCTTCTGCACCCCAGTGTCAAACCTCTGCTCTCAGAAATGATCTTTCTGAACCTCAGTCTCCAACCTCTGCTCTCTTTAATAGTCCTTCTGCACCCCAGTCTCCAATATCTGCTCTCTGCAACGATCCTCCTTGTCCCCAGGCGCCAACCTCTGCTATCTTCAATGGTCCTCCTACACCCCAGTTTATAAACTCTGCTCTCTGTAACCATCCTTCTGCACCTCAGTCTCCAAACTCTGTTCTCTGAAACAGTCCTTCTGCAACCCAGTCTCCAAGCTCTGCTCTTAGTAACAGTTCTTCTGCACCCCAATCTCCAAACTCTGCTCTCTATAACACTCCTTCTGCACCCTAGGCTCCACCCTCTACTTTCTCTGAAAGTCCTTCTGTAACCCAGTCTCCAAAATCTGCTCTCTGTAATAGTCCTGTTGCACCTCGGTCTCGAATCTCTGCTCTCTGTAAGATCCTTCTGCATCCCTGTCTCCAAACTCTGCTCTCCGTAACAATCTTCTGCACCCCAGTCTCCAACCTCTGCTCTCTGCAACAGTCCTTCTAAACCGCAGTCTCCAAATTCTGGTCTCTGCAACAGTCCTACTGCACCCCAGGCTCCAAATTCTGTTCTCTGTAGCAATCCTTCTTCACCTCAGTTACCAAACTCTGATCTCTGCAATAGTCCTTTTTCACCACATTCTTCAAACTCTGCTCTCTGTAGCAATCTTTCTACACCCCAGTCGCCAAACTCTGCTGTCTTCAACAATCTTTTTGCACCCCAGTCTCCAACCTCTGCTCTGTGCAAAAGTCTTTCTGCACCCCAGTCTCCAAAATCTGCTCCCTGCTACAGTTCTTCTGCACCTCAGTCTGACAACTCTGCTCTCTGCAACGATCCTTGTGCACTCCAGTCTTTAAACTCTACTTTCTGAAACAGTCTTTCTGCACCTCAGTATCCAACCTCTGCTCTCTGTAATATTCCTTCTGCTCCCCAGTCTCCAATCTCTTCTCTCTGTGACTGTCCTTCTGCTCCACAGTCTCCAACCTCTGCTCTCTGTAACACTCCTTCTTTACTGCAGTCTCCAACCTCTGCTCTCGGTAACAGTCTTTAGGTCGCACAGTCTCCAACCTCTGCTCTGTGTAAGGGTCCTTCTGCACCACAGTCTCCAAGATCTGCTCTCTGTAACAATACTTCTGCACCACAGTCTCAAAACTCTGCTGTCTATAGTGGGCCTTTTGCACGCCAGTCTCCAAACTCTGCTCTTTGCAATGATCCTACTGCACCCCAGTCTCCAACTTCTGATCTCTGCAAGAGTCCTTCTGTACCTCAGTCTCCAAATTCTGCTCTATGTAAGATCCTTCTGCACCCCTGTCTCCAACCTCTGCTCTCTGTAACAGTCCTTCTGCACCACAGTCTCCAAAGTCTACTCGCTGCAACAGTCTTTCTGCACCCCAGTCTCCAAACTCTGCTCTCTGCAACACTCTTTCAGCAACCCAGTCTCCAACCTCTGCTCTCTGAAGCAATTTTTCTTCACGTCAGTTTCAAAACTCTGTCCTCTGCAACGTTCCTTCTGCACCTCAGTCTCTAAATCTTTACTCTCTGTAACAGTTCTTCTGCACCTCATTCTTCAGCCTCTGCTCTCTGTAGGATCCTTCTCCAACCAAGTCTCCAGACTCTTCTCTCTGTAACAGTCCTTCTGCACACCAGTCTCCAAACTCTGCTCTCTGCACTGATCCTTTTTCACACCAGTCTCCAACCTCTGCTCTCTGGAACAGTACTTCTGAACCCCAGCCTCCTACATTTGCTCTCTTAAACAGTCCTTCTGAAACTCAGTCTGAAAACTCTGCTCTCTGCAACGATCCTTCTGCACCTCAGTCTCCTACCTCTGCTCTCTGTAAGACCCTTCTGCATCCCAGTCTCCAAACTCTGCTCTCTTTAACAGTCATTCTGCACAACAGTTTCCAACCTCTGTTCTCTGTAAAAGAAATTCTGCAACCCAGTCTAAAATCTCTGCTCTCTGTAAAAGGCCTTCTGAAACCCAGTCTCCAAACTCTTCTCTCTGCAATGATTCTTCTCCACAAAAGTCTCCAACCTCTGCTCTCAGCAAAAGTCTTTCTGCATCCTTGTCTCCAACCTCTGCTCTCTGTAAGATCCTTATGCACTCCAGTCTCCAACACCTATTATCTTAACAATACTTCTGCAACCCAGTCTCCAACATCTGCTCTCTGCAACAGTTCTTCTTCACCGCATTCTGAAAACTCTGCTCTCTGCAACGACATTTTGGCACCCCAGTCTCCTACCTCTGCTCTCTTTAACAGTCCTTCTGCACCTTTGTCTACCAACTCTGCTCTTTTTAGATCCTTCTGCAACCCAGTCTTTAAACTCTGCACTCTGTAACAGTCCTTCTGCATAAAAGTCTCCAAACTCTCCTCTCTGTAACAGTCCTTCTTCACCTCAGTCTCAAACCTCTAATCTCTGTAACAGTCCTTCTGTA
>NW_027521488.1:0-79121 GCF_052094955.1 Ictidomys tridecemlineatus
ACATAGAGATAGAGCTTGAAACTGCTTTATTGTGTCAAGTTTCAAAGGGCTAGCACAAAGCATGTTTGATTTAGAGTTCCAAATACATGTATCCCTATAGGAGAAAACATAGTGAAACCTCAAAATGAAAACGGTTACTACAAACGAATGGTTTAACCTAGAAGAACGAAATTTGGCGAGCCAAGTGGGATTGGTGTACTGATCATTACCTGAAATTATCATCAAGATTGGGTGAAAAAGTGTTTGCTGAGATTTCAGGAAACTCGTATTTTTTTGGCAGCTTGGCAACCCCTTTCCATGAAAGTGATTTTCGCCAGTCTATGCTTAGGGCTACATCAACAGCATACAAACCATAGAGATAGAATTTGAAACTGCTTTATTGTGTCAAGTTTCAAAGAGCTAGAACAAACCGTGTTTGATTTAGAGTTGCAAATACATGTATCCCTATAGGAGAAAACAGAGTGAAACCTCAAAATGAAAACGGTTACTGCAAACGAACGGTTTAACCTAGAAGAACGAAATTTGGCGTATTAAGTGGGATTGGTGTACTGATAATTACCTGAAAGTATCATCAAGATTTTGTGAAAAATTTTTTCTTGAGATTTCAGGCAACTCGTAGTTTTTGGAAGCGTGGCAAGCCTTTTCCATGAAAGTGACTCTCGCCAGACTCTGCTTAGGGCTACATCAACAGCAAACAAACCATAGAGATACAACTTGAAACTGCTTTATTGTGTCAAGTTTCAAAGAGCTAGCACAAACCGTGTTTGATTTAGAGTTCCAAATATATGTATCCCCATAGGAGAAAACAGAGTGAAACCTCAAAATGAAAACGGTTACTGCAAATGAATGGTTTAACCTAGAAGAACAAAATTTGGCGAGCCAAGTGGGATTGGTGTACTGATCATTACCTGAAATTATCATCAAGATTGGGTGAAAAAGTGATTGCTGAGATTACAGGAAACTCGTTGTTTTTTGGAAGCTTGGCAAACCTTTTTCCATGAAAGTGATTCTCGCCAGTCGCTGCTTAGGGCTACAACAACAGCAGACAAACCATAGAGATAGAGCTTGAAACTGCTTTATTGTGTCAAGTTTCAAAGGGCTAGCACAAAGCATGTTTGATTTAGAGTTCCAAATACATGTATCCCTATAGGAGAAAACAGAGTGAAACCTCAAAATGAAAACGGTTACTGCAAACGAATGGTTTAACCTAGAAGAAGGAAATTTGGCGAGCCAAGTGGGATTGCTGTACTGATCATTACCTGAAAGTATCATCAAGATTGGGTGAAAAAGTGTTTGCTGAGATTTCAGGCAACTCGTAGTTTTTTGGCAGCTTGGCAACCCCTTTCCATGAAAGTGATTCTCGCCAGTCTCTGCTTAGGGCTACATCAACTGCATACAAACCATAGAGATAGAATTTGAAACAGCTTTATTGTGTCAAGTTTCAAAGAGCTAGCACAAACAGTGTTTGATTTAGAGTTCCAAATACATGTATCCCTATAGGAGAAAACAGAGTGAAACCTCAAAATGAAAACGGTTACTGCAAATGAATGGTTTAACCTAGAAGAACAAAATTTGGCGAGCCAAGTGGGATTGGTGTACTGATCATTACCTGAAATTATCATCAAGATTGGGTGAAAAAGTGATTGCTGAGATTACAAGAAACTCGTAGTTTTTTGGAAGCTTGGCACACCCCTTTCCATGAAAGTGATTCTCGCCAGTCTCTGCTGAGGGCTACATCAACAGCAGACAAACCATAGAGAAAGAGCTTGAAACTGCTTTATTATGTCAAGTTTCAAAGGGCTAGCACAAAGCATGTTTGATTTAGAGTTCCAAATACATGTATCCCCATAGGAGAAAACAGAGTGAAACCTCAAAATGAAAACGGTTACTGCAAACGAATGGTTTAACCTAGAAGAAGGAAATTTGGCGAGCCAAGTGGGATTGGTGTACTGATCATTACCTGAAAGTATCATAAAGATTGGGTGAAAAAGTGTTTGCTGAGATTTCAGGCAACTCGTAGTTTTTTGGCAGCTTGGCAACCCCTTTCCATGAAAGTGATTCTCGCCAGTCTCTGCTTAGGGCTACATCAACTGCATACAAACCATAGAGATAGAATTTGAAACAGCTTTATTGTGTCAAGTTTCAAAGAGCTAGCACAAACAGTGTTTGATTTAGAGTTCCAAATACATGTATCCCTATAGGAGAAAACAGAGTGAAACCTCAAAATGAAAACGGTTACTGCAAATGAATGGTTTAACCTAGAAGAACAAAATTTGGCGAGCCAAGTGGGATTGGTGTACTGATCATTACCTGATATTATCATCAAGATTGGGTGAAAAAGTGATTGCTGAGATTACAGGAAACTCGTAGTTTTTTGGAAGCTTGGCAAACCCCTTTCCATGAAAGTGATTCTCGCCAGTCTCTGCTTAGGGCTACATCAACAGCAGACAAATCATAGAGAAAGAGCTTGAAACTGCTTTATTATGTCAAGTTTCAAAGGGCTAGCACAAAGCATGTTTGATTTAGAGTTCCAAATACATGTATCCCTATAGGAGAACGCAGAGTGAAACCTCAAAATGAAAACGGTTACTGCAAACGAATGGTTTAACCTAGAAGAACGAAATTTGGCGAGCCAAGTGGGATTGGTGTACTGATCATTACCTGAAAGTATCATCAAGATTGGGTGAAAAAGTGTTTGCTGAGATTTCAGGCAACTCGTAGTTTTTTGGCAGCTTGGCAACCCCTTTCCATGAAAGTGATTATCGCCAGTCTCTGCTTAGAGCTACATCAACAGCATACAAACCATAGAGATAGAATTTGAAACTGCTTTATTGTGTCAAGTTTCAAAGAGCTAGAACAAACCGTGTTTGATTTAGAGTTGCACATACATGTATCCCTATAGGAGAAAACAGAGTGAAACCTCAAAATGAAAACGGTTACTGCAAACGAACCGTTTAACCTAGAAGAACGAAATTTGGCGAGCCAAGTAGGATTGGTGTACTGATCATTACCTGAAAGTATCATCAAGATTGGGTGAAAAAGTGTTTTCTGAGATTTCAGGGAACTCGTAGTTTTTTGGAAGCTTGGCAACCCTTTTCCATGAAAGTTATTCTCACCAGTCTCTGCTGAGGGCTACATCAACAACAAACAAACCATAGAGATAGAACTTGAAACTGCTTTATTGTGTCTAGTTTCAAAGAGCTAGCACAAACTGTGTTTGATTTAGACTTCCAAATACATGTATCCCTATAGGAGAAAACAGAGTGAAACCTCAAAATGAAAACGGTTACTGCAATCGAATGGTTTAACCTAGAAGAACAAAATGTGGCGAGCCAAGTGGGATTGGTGTACTGATCATTACCTGAAAGTATCATCAAGATTGGTGAAAAAGTGATTGCTGACATTTCAGGAAACTCCTAGTTTTTTGGAAGCTTGGCAACCCATTTCCATGAAAGGGATTCTCGCCATTCTCTGCTTAGGGCTACATCAACAGCAAACAAACCATAGAGAAAGATCTTGAAACTGCTTTATTCTGTCAAGTTTCAAAGAGCCAGCACAAACCGTGTTTGATGTAGAGTTCAAAACACATGTATCTGTATAGGACAAAACAGAGTGAAACCTCAAAATGAAAACGGTTACTGCAAACGAACGGTTTCACATAGAATAATGAAATTTGGCAAGCCAAGTGGGATTGGTGTACTGATCATTACCTGAAAGTATCATCAAGATTGGGTGAAAAAGTGTTTTCTGAGATTTCAGGCAACTCATAGTTTTTTTGAAGCTTGGCAACCCCTTTCCATTAAAGTGATTCTCGCCAGTCTCTGCTGAGGGCTACATCAACAAGGAACTAACCATAAAGAGAGAACTTGAAACTGCTTTATTGTGTCAAGTTTCAAAGAGCTAGCACAAACCATGTTTGATTTAGAGTTCCAAATACATGTATCCCTATAGGAGAAAACAGAGTGAAACCTCAAAATGAAAACGGTTACTGCAATCGAATGGTTTAACCTAGAAGAACAAAATTTGACGAGCCAAGTGGGATTGGTGTACTGATCATTACCTGAAAGTATCATCAAGATTGGTGAAAAAGTGATTGCTGAGATTTCAGGAAACTCCTAGTTTTTTGGAAGCTTGGCAACCCATTTCCATGAAACGGATTCTCGCCAGTCTCTGCTTAGGGCTACATCAACAGCAAACAAACCATAGAGAAAGAACTTGAAACTTCTTTATTCTGTCAAGTTTCAAAGAGCCAGCACAAACCGTGTTTGATGTAGAGTTCAAAACACATGTATCTGTATAGGACAAAACAGAGTGAAACCTCAAAATGAAAACGGTTACTGCAAACGAACGGTTTGACATAGAATAATGAAATTTGGCAAGCCAAGTGGGTTTGGTGTACTGATCATTACCTGAAAGTATCATCAAGATTGGGTGAAAAAGTGTTTTCTGAGATTTCAGGCAACTCATAGTTTTTTTGAAGCTTGGCAACCCCTTTCCATTAAAGTGATTCTCGCCAGTCTCTGCTGAGGGCTACATCATCAAGGAACTAACCATAAAGAGAGAACTTGAAACTGCTTTATTGTGTCAAGTTTCAAAGAGCTAGCACAAACCTTGTTTGATTTAGAGTTCCAAATACATGTATACCTATAGGAGAAAACAGAGTGAAACCTCAAAATGAAAACGGTTACTGCAATCGAATGGTTTAACCTAGAAGAACAAAATTTGGCGAGCCAAGTGGGATTGGTGTACTGATCATTACCTGAAAGTATCATCAAGATTGGTGAAAAACTGATTGCTGAGATTTCAGGAAACTCCTAGTTTTTTGGAAGCTTGGCAACCCATTTCCATGAAAGGGATTCTCGCCAGTCTCTGCTTAGGGTTACATCAACAGCAAACAAACCATAGAGAAAGAACTTGAAACTGCTTTATTCTGTCAAGTTTCAAAGAGCCAGCACAAACCGTGTTTGATGTAGAGTTCAAAACACATGTATCTGTATAGGACAAAACAGAGTGAAACCTCAAAATGAAAACGGTTACTGCAAACGAAAGGTTTGACATAAAATAATGAAATTTGGCGAGCCAAGTGGGATTGGTGTACTGATAATTACCTGAAAGTATCATCAAGATTGGGTGAAAAAGTGTTTGCTGAGATTTCAGGCAACTCGTAGTTTTTGGAAGCTTGGCAAGCCCTTTCCATGAAAGTGATTCTCGCCAGTCTCTGCTTAGGGCTACATCAACAGCAAACAAACCATAGAGATAGAACTTGAAACTGCTTTATTGTGTCAAGATTCAAAGAGCTAGCACAAACCGGGTTTATTTAGAGTTCCAAATACATGTATCACTAGAGGAGAAAACAGAGTGAAACCTCAAAATGAAAACGGTTACTGCAAACGAATGGTTTAACCTAGAAGAACAAAATTTGGCGAGCCAAGTGGGATTGGTGTACTGAACATTACCTAAAAGTATCATCAAGATTGGGTGAAAATTTGATTGCTGATATTACAGGAAACTAGTAGTTTTTTGGAAGCTTGGCAACCCCTTTGAATGAAAGTGATTCTCGCCAGTCTCTGCTTAGGGCTACATCAACAGCAAACAAACCATAGAGATAGAACTTGAAACTGCTTTATTGTGTCAAGTTTCAAAGAGCTAGCACAAACCGTGATTGATTTAGAGTTCCAAATATATGTATCCCTAAAGGAGAAAACACAGTGAAATCTCAAAATGAAAATGGTTACTGCAAACGAACGGTTTGACATAGAAGAATGAAATTTAGCGAGCCAAGTAAGATTGGTGTACTGATCATTACCTGAAAGTATCATCAAGATTGGGTGAAAAAGTGTTTCCTGAGATTTCAGGAAACTCGTAGTTTTTTGGAAGCTTGGCAAGCCCTTTCTATGAAAGTGATTCTCGCCAGTCTCTGCTTAGGGCTACATCAACAGCAAACAAACAATAAAGATAGAACTTGAAACTGCTTTATTGTGTCAAGTTTCAAAGAGCCAGCACAAACCGTGTTTGATGTAGAATTCCAAATACATGTATCCCTAAAGGAGAAAACAGAGTGAAACCTCAAAATGAAAACGGTTACTGCAAACGAACGGTTTGAAATAGAAGAATGAAATTTAGCGAGCCAAGTAAGATTGGTGTACTGATCATTACCTGAAAGTATCATCAAGATTGGGTGAAAAAGTGTTTCCTGAGATTTCAGGAAACTCGTAGTTTTTTGGAAGCTTGGCAAGCCCTTTCCATGAAAGTGATTCTCGCCAGTCTCTGCTTAGGGCTACATCAACAGCAAACAAACCATAGAGATAGAACTTGAAACTGCTTTATTGTGTCAAGTTTCAAAGAGCCAGCACAAACCGTGTTTGAGGTAGAGTTCCAAATACATGTATCCCTATAGGAGAAAACAGAGTGAAACCTCAAAATGAAAACGGTTACTGCAAACGAACGGTTTGACATAGAATAATGAAATTTGGCGAGCCAAGTGGGACTGGTGTACAGATCATTACCTCAAAGTATCATCAAGATTGGGTGAAAAGTGTTTGCTGAGATTTCAGGCAACTCGTAGTTTTTGGAAGCTTGGCAAGCCTTTTCCATGAAAGTGACTCTCGCCAGTCTCTGCTTAGGGCTACATCAACAGCAAACAAACCATAGAGATAGAACTTGAAACTGCTTTATTGTGTCAAGTTTCAAAGAGCTAGCACAAACAGTGTTTGATTTAGAGTTCTAAATACATGTATCCCTATAGGAGAAAATAGAGTGAAACCTCAAAATGAAAACGGTTACTGCAAATGAATGGTTTAACCTAGAAGAACAAAATTTGGCGAGCCAAGTGGGATTGGTGTACTGATCATTACCTGAAAGTATCATCAAGATTGGGTGAAAAAGTGATTGCTGAGATTACACGAAACTCGTAGTTTTTTGGAAGCTTGGCATACCTTTTTCCATGAAAGTGATTCTCGCCAGTCTCTGCTTAGGGCTACAACAACAGGAGACAAAACATAGAGATAGAGCTTGAAACTGCTTTATTGTGTCAAGTTTCAAAGGGCTAGCACAAAGCATGTTTGATTTAGAGTTCCAAATACATGTATCCCTATAGGAGAAAACATAGTGAAACCTCAAAATGAAAACGGTTACTACAAACGAATGGTTTAACCTAGAAGAACGAAATTTGGCGAGCCAAGTGGGATTGGTGTACTGATCATTACCTGAAAGTATCATCAAGATTGGGTGAAAAAGTGTTTGCTGAGATTTCAGGCAACTCGTATTTTTTTGGCAGCTTGGCAACCCCTTTCCATGAAAGTGATTTTCGCCAGTCTCTGCTTAGGGCTACATCAACAGCATACAAACCATAGAGATAGAATTTGAAACTGCTTTATTGTGTCAAGTTTCAAAGAGCTAGAACAAACCGTGTTTGATTTAGAGTTGCAAATACATGTATCCCTATAGGAGAAAACAGAGTGAAACCTCAAAATGAAAACGGTTACTGCAAACGAACGGTTTAACCTAGAAGAACGAAATTTGGCGTATTAAGTGGGATTGGTGTACTGATAATTACGTGAAAGTATCATCAAGATTTTGTGAAAAATTTTTTGCTGAGATTTCAGGCAACTCGTAGTTTTTGGAAGCTTGTCAAGCCTTTTCCATGAAAGTGACTCTCGCCAGACTCTGCTTAGGGCTACATCAACAGCAAACAAACCATAGAGATACAACTTGAAACTGCTTTATTGTGTCAAGTTTCAAAGAGCTAGCACAAACCGTGTTTGATTTAGAGTTCCAAATATATGTATCCCCATAGGAGAAAACAGAGTGAAACCTCAAAATGAAAACGGTTACTGCAAATGAATGGTTTAACCTAGAAGAACAAAATTTGGCGAGCCAAGTGGGATTGGTGTACTGATCATTACCTGAAATTATCATCAAGATTGGGTGAAAAAGTGATTGCTGAGATTACAGGAAACTCGTAGTTTTTGGAAGCTTGGCAAACCTTTTTCCATGAAAGTGATTCTCGCCAGTCGCTGCTTAGGGCTACTACAACAGCAGACAAACCATAGAGATAGAGCTTGAAACTGCTTTATTGTGTCAAGTTACATAGGGCTAGCACAAAGCATGTTTGATTTAGAGTTCCAAATACATGTATCCCTATAGGAGAAAACAGAGTGAAACCTCAAAATGAAAACGGTTACTGCAAACGAATGGTTTAACCTAGAAGAAGGAAATTTGGCGAGCCAAGTGGGATTGGTGTACTGATCATTACCTGAAAGTATCATCAAGATTGGGTGAAAAAGTGTTTGCTGAGATTTCAGGCAACTCGTAGTTTTTTGGCAGCTTGGCAACCCCTTTCCATGAAAGTGATTCTCGCCAGTCTCTGCTTAGGGCTACATCAACTGCATACAAACCATAGAGATAGAATTTGAAACAGCTTTATTGTGTCAAGTTTCAAAGAGCTAGCACAAACAGTGTTTGATTTAGAGTTCCAAATACATGTATCCCTATAGGAGAAAACAGAGTGAAACCTCAAAATGAAAACGGTTACTGCAAATGAATGGTTTAACCTAGAAGAACAAAATTTGGCGAGCCAAGTGGGATTGGTGTACTGATCATTACCTGAAATTATCATCAAGATTGGGTGAAAAAGTGATTGCTGAGATTACAAGAAACTCGTAGTTTTTTGGAAGCTTGGCACACCCCTTTCCATGAAAGTGATTCTCGCCAGTCTCTGCTTAGGGCTACATCAACAGCAGACAAACCATAGAGAAAGAGCTTGAAACTGCTTTATTATGTCAAGTTTCAAAGGGCTAGCACAAAGCATGTTTGATTTAGAGTTCCAAATACATGTATCCCTATAGGAGAAAACAGAGTGAAACCTCAAAATGAAAACGGTTACTGCAAACGAATGGTTTAACCTAGAAGAAGGAAATTTGGCGAGCCAAGTGGGATTGGTGTACTGATCATTACCTGAAAGTATCATCAAGATTGGGTGAAAAAGTGTTTGCTGAGATTTCAGGCAACTCGTAGTTTTTTGGCAGCTTGGCAACCCCTTTCCATGAAAGTGATTCTCGCCAGTCTCTGCTTAGGGCTACATCAACTGCATACAAACCATAGAGATAGAATTTGAAACAGCTATATTGTGTCAAGTTTCAAAGAGCTAGCACAAACAGTGTTTGATTTAGAGTTCCAAATACATGTATCCCTATAGGAGAAAACAGAGTGAAACCTCAAAATGAAAACGGTTACTGCAAATGAATGGTTTAACCTAGAAGAACAAAATTTGGCGAGCCAAGTGGGATTGGTGTACTGATCATTACCTGAAATTATCATCAAGATTGGGTGAAAAAGTGATTGCTGAGATTACAGGAAACTCGTAGTTTTTTGGAAGCTTGGCAAACCCCTTTCCATGAAAGTGATTCTCGCCAGTCTCTGCTTAGGGCTACATCAACAGCAGACAAATCATAGAGAAAGAGCTTGAAACTGCTTTATTATGTCAAGTTTCAAAGGGCTAGCACAAAGCATGTTTGATTTAGAGTTCCAAATACATGTATCCCTATAGGAGAACGCAGAGTGAAACCTCAAAATGAAAACGGTTACTGCAAACGAATGGTTTAACCTAGAAGAACGAAATTTGGCGAGCCAAGTGGGATTGGTGTACTGATCATTACCTGAAAGTATCATCAAGATTGGGTGAAAAAGTGTTTGCTGAGATTTCAGGCAACTCGTATTTTTTTGGCAGCTTGGCAACCCCTTTCCATGAAAGTGATTATCGCCAGTCTCTGCTTAGAGCTACATCAACAGCATACAAACCATAGAGATAGAATTTGAAACTGCTTTATTGTGTCAAGTTTCAAAGAGCTAGAACAAACCGTGTTTGATTTAGAGTTGCAAATATATGTATCCCTATAGGAGAAAACAGAGTGAAACCTCAAAATGAAAACGGTTACTGCAAACGAACCGTTTAACCTAGAAGAACGAAATTTGGCGAGCCAAGTAGGATTGGTGTACTGATCATTACCTGAAAGTATCATCAAGATTGGGTGAAAAAGTGTTTTCTGAGATTTCAGGGAACTCGTAGTTTTTTGGAAGCTTGGCAACCCTTTTCCATGAAAGTTATTCTCACCAGTCTCTGCTTAGGGCTACATCAACAACAAACAAACCATAGAGATAGAACTTGAAACTGCTTTATTGTGTCAAGTTTCAAAGAGCTAGCACAAACCGTCTTTGATTTAGACTTCCAAATACATGTATCCCTATAGGAGAAAACAGAGTGAAACCTCAAAATGAAAACGGATACTGCAAACGAATGGTTTAACCTAGAAGAACAAAATTTGGCGAGCCAAGTGGGATTGGTGTACTGATCATTACCTGAAAGTATCATCAAGATTGGGTGAAAAAGTGATTGCTGAGATTTCAGGAAACTCTTAGTTTTTTGGAAGCTTGGCAACCCCATTCCATGGAAGGGATTATCGCCAGTTTCTGCTTAGGGCTACATCAACAGCAAACAAACCATAGAGATAGAACTTGAAACTGCTTTATTGTGTCAAGTTACAAAGAGCCAGCACAAACCGTGTTTGATGTAGAGTTCAAAATACATGTATCTGTATAGGAGAAAACAGAGTGAAACCTCAAAATGAAAATGGTTACTGCAAACGTTCGGTTTAACCTAGAAGAACGAAATTTGGCGTGTTAAGTGGGATTGGTGTACTGATAATTACCTGAAAGTATCATCAAGATTGGGTGAAAAAGTGTTTGCTGAGATTTCAGGCAACTCGTAGTTTTTGGAAACTTTGCAAGCACTTTCCTTGAAAGTGATTCTCGCCAGTCTCTGCTTAGGGCTACATGAACAGCAAACAAACCATAGAGATAGAACTTGAAAGTGCTTTATTGTTTCAAGTTTCAAAGAGCTAGCACAATCCGTGTTTGATTTAGAGTTCCAAATACATGTATCCCTATAGGAGAAAACAGAGTGAAACCTCAAAATGAAAACGGTTACTGCAAACGAACGGTTTGACAAAGAAGAATGAAATTTCTTGAGCCAAGTGGGATTGGTGTACTGATCATTACCTGTAAGTATCATCAAGATTGGGTGAAAAAGTGTTTGCTGAGATTTCAGGAATCTCGTAGTTTTTTGGAAGTTTGGCAACCCCTTTCCATGAAAGTGATTCTCGCCAGTCTCTGCTGAGGGCTATATGAACATGGAACAGGCAACTCGTAGTTTTTGGAAGCTTGGCAAGCCCTTTCCATGAATGTGATTCTCGCCAGTCTCTGCTTAGGGCTACATCAACAGCAAGCAAACCATAGAGATAGAACTTGAAACTGCTTTATTGTGTCAAGTTTCAAAGAGCTAGCACAAACCGTGTTTGATTTAGAGTTCCAAATACATGTATCCCTATAGGAGAAAACAGAGTGTAACCTCAAAATGAAAACTGTTACTGCAAACGAACGGTTTGACATAGAAGAATGAAATTTGGCGTGCCAAGTGGGATTGGTGTACTGATCATTACCTGAAAGTATCATCAAGATTGGGTGAAAAATTGATTGCTGAGATTTCAGGAAACTCGTAGTTTTTTGGAAGCTTGGCAACCCCTTTCCATGAAAGGGATTCTTGCCAGTCTCTGCTTAGAACTACATCAACAGCAAACAAACCATAGAGATAGAACTTGAAACTGCTTTATTGTGTCAACTTTCAAAGAGCCAGCACAAACCGTGTTTGATGTAGAGTTCAAAATACATGTATCTGTATAGGAGAAAACAGAGTGAAACCTCAAAAAGTAAACGGTTACTGCAAACGAACGGTTTAACCTAGAAGAACGAATTTTGGCGTGCCAAGTGGGATTGGTGTACTGATAATTACCTGAAAGTATCATCAAGATTGGGTGAAGAAGTGTATGCTGAGATTTCAGGCAACTCGTAGTTTTTGGAAGCTTGGCTAGCCCTTTCCATGAAAGTGATTCTCGCCAGTCTCTGCTTAGGGCTACATCAACAGCAAACAAACCATAGAGATAGAACTTGAAACTGCTTTATTGCGTCAAGTTTCAAAGAGCTAGCACAAACCGTGTTTTATTTAGAGTTCCAAATACATGTATTCCTATAGGAGAAAACAGAGTGAAACCTCAAAATGAAAACGGTTACTGCAAACGAACGGTTTGACATAGAAGAATGAAATATCTCGAGCCATGTGGGATTGGTGTACTGATCATTACCTGAAAGTATCATCAAGATTGGGTGAAAAAGTGATTGCTGTGATATCAGGCAACTCGTAGTTTTTTGGAAGCTTGGCAACCCCTTTCCATGAAAGTGATTCTCCCCAGTCTCTGCATAGAGCTACATCAACAGCAAACAAACCATAGAGACAGAACTTGAAACTGCTTTATTGTGTCAAGTTTCAAAGAGCTAGCACAAACCGTGTTTTATTTAGACTTCCAAATATATGTATCCCTATAGGAGAAAACAGAGTGAAACCTGAAAATGAAAACGGTTACTGCAAACGAATGGTTTAACCTAGAAGAACGAAATTTGGCGAGCCAAGTGGGATTGGTGTACTGATAATTACCTGAAAGTATCATCAAGATTGGGTGAAAAAGTGTTTGCTGAGATTTCAGGCAACTCGTAGTTTTTGGAAGCTTGGCAACCCCTTTCCATGAAAGTGATTCTCGCCAGTCTCTGCTTAGGGCTACATCAATAGCAGACAAACCATAGAGATAGAGCTTGAAACTGCTTTATTGTGTCAAGTTTCAAAGGGCTAGCACAAACATGTTTGATTTAGAGTTCCAAATACATGTATCCCTATAGGAGAAAACAGAATGAAACCTGAAAATGAAAACGGTTACTGCAAACGAATGGTTTAACCTAGAAGAACGAAATTTGGCGAGCCAAGTGGGATTGGTGTACTGATCATTACCTGAAAGTATCATCAAGATTGGGTGAAAAAGTGTTTGCTGAGATTTCAGGCAACTCGTACTTTTTTGGAAGCTTGGCAAGGCCTTTTCATGAAAGTGATTCTCGCCAGTCTCTGCTTTGGGCTACATCAACCGCAAACAAACTATAGAGATAGAACTTGAAACTCCTTTATTGTGTCAAGTTTCAAAGAGCTAGCACAAACCGTCTTTGATTTAGAGTTCCAAATACATGTATCCCTATAGGAGAAAACAGAGTGAAACCTCAAAATGAAAAAGGTTACTGCAAAGGAACGATTTCACCTAGAAGAACGAAATTTGGCGAGCCAAGTGGGATTGGTGTACTGATCATTACCTGAAAGTATCATCAAGATTGGGTGAAAAAGTGTTTGCTGAGATTTCAGGCAACTCGTAGTGTTTTGGAAGATTGGCAAGCCCTTTCCATGAAAATGATTCTAGCCAGTCTCTGCTTAGGGCTACATCAACAGCAAACAAACCATCGAGACAGAACTTGAATCTGCTTTATTGTGTCAAGTTTCAAAGAACTAGCACAAACCGTGTTTGATTTAGAGTTTTCAATACATGTATTCCTATAGGAGAAAACAGAGTGAAATCTCAAAATGAAAACGGTTACTACAAACGAACGGTTTAACTTAGAAGAACGTAATTTGGCGAGCCAAGTGGGATTGGTGTACTGATCATGACCTGAAAGTATCATCAAGATTGGGTGAAAAGTGTTTGCTGAGATTTCAGGCAACTCGTAGTTTTTGGAAGCTTGGCAAGCCCTTACCATGAAAGTGATTCTCGCCAGTCTCTGCTTAGGGCTGCATCAACAGCAAACAAACCATAGAGATAGAACTTGAAACTGCTGTATTGAGTGAAGATTCAAACAGCTAGCACAAACCGTGTTTGATTCAGAGTTCCAAATACATGTATTCCTATAGGAGAAAACAGAGTGAAACCTCAAAATGTAAACGGTTACTGCAAACGAACGGTTTAACTTAGAGGAACGAATTTTGGCGAGCCAAGTGGGACTAATGTACTGATCATTACCTGAAAGTATCATCAAGATTGGGTGAAAAACTGTTTGCTGAGATTTCAGGCAACTCGTAGTTTTTTGGAAGCTTGGCAACCCCTTTTAATGAAAGTGATTCTCGCCAGTCTCTGCTTAGGGCTACCTCAACAGCAAACAAACCATAGAGATAGAAGTTGAAACTGCTTTATTGTGTCAAGTTTCAAAGAGCTAGCACAAACCGTGTTTGATTCAGAGTTCCAAATACATGTATCCCTATAGGAGAAAACAGAGTGAAACCTCAAAATGAAAACGGATACTGAAAAAGAACGGTTTAACCTAGAAGAACGAAATTTGGCGAGCCAAGTGGGATTGGTGTACTGATCATTACCTGAAAGTATCATCAAGATTGGGTGAAAAAGTGTTTGCTGAGATTTCAGGCAACTCGTAGTTTTTTGGAAGCTTGGCAAACCCTTTCCATGAAAGTGATTCTCGCCAGTCTCTGCTTAGGGCTACATCAACAGCAAACAAACCATAGAAATAGAACTTTAAACTGCTTTATTGTGTCAAGTTTCAAAAAGCCTGCACAAACCGTGTTTGATTTATAGTTCCAAATACATGTATCCCTATAGGAGAAAACAGATTGAAACCTCTAAATGAAAACGGTTACTGCAAACGAAGGGTTTAATCTAAATGAACGAAATTTGACGAGGCAGGTGGAATTGATGTACTGATCATTACCTGAAAGTATCATTAAGATTGGGTGAAAAAGTGTTTGCTGAGATTTCAGGCAACTCGTAGTTTTTTGGAAGCTTGGCAACCCCTTTCCATGAAAGTGATTCTCGCCAGTTTCTCCTTAGGGCTACATCAACTGCAAACAAATCATAGAGATAGAACTTGAATCTGCTTTATTGTGTCAAGTTTCAAAGAGCTAGCAGAAACCGTGTTTGATTCAGAGTTCCAAATACATGTATCCCTATAGGAGAATACAGAGTGAAACCTCAAAATGAAAACGGATACTGCAAACGAACGGTTTAACCTAGAAGAACGAAATTTGGCGAGCCAAGTGGGATTGGTGTACTGATCATTACCTGAAAGTATCATCAAGATTGGGTGAAAAAGTGTTTGCTGAGATTTCAGGCAACTCGTAGTTTTTTGGAAGCTTGGCAAGCCCTTACCCTGAAAGTGATTCTCGCCAGTCTCTGCTTAGGTCTACATCAACAGAAAACAAACCATAGAGATAGAACTTGAAACTGCTGTATTGAGTGAAGATTCAAACAGCTAGCACAAACCGTGTTTGATTCAGAGTTCCAAATACATGCATTCCTATAGGAGAAAACAGAGTGAAACCTCAAAATGTAAACGGTTACTGCAAACGAACGGTTTAACTTAGAGGAACGAAATTTGGCGAGCCAAGTGGGAATAATGTACTGATCATTACCTGAAAGTATCATCAAGATTGGGTGAAAAACTGTTTGCTGAGATTTCAGGCAACTCGTAGTTTTTTGGAAGCTTGGCAACCCCTTTTAATGAAAGTGATTCTCGCCAGTCTCTGCTTAGGGCTACATCAACAGCAAACAAACCATAGAGAAAGAACTTGAAACTGCTTTATTGTGTCAAGTTTCAAAGAGCTAGCACAAACCGTGTTTGATTCAGAGTTCCAAATACATGTATCCCTATAGGAGAAAACAGAGTGAAACCTCAAAATGAAAACGGATACTGCAAACGAACGGTTTAACCTAGAAGAACGAAATTTGGCGAGCCAAGTGGGATTGGTGTACTGATCATTACCTGAAAGTATCATCAAGATTGGGTGAAAAAGTGTTTGCTGAGATTTCATGCAACTCGTAGTTTTTTGGAAGCTTGGCAAACCCTTTCCATGAAAGTGATTCTCGCCAGTCTCTGCTTAGGGCTACATCAACAGCAAACAAACCATAGAAATAGAACTTTAAACTGCTTTATTGTGTCAAGTTTCAAAGAGCCTGCACAAACCGTGTTTGATTTATAGTTCCAAATACATGTATCCCTATAGGAGAAAACAGATTGAAACCTCTAAATGAAAACGGTTACTGCAAACGAAGGGTTTAATCTAAATGAACGAAATTTGACGAGGCAGGTGGAATTGATGTACTGATCATTACCTGAAAGTATCATTAAGATTGGGTGAAAAAGTGTTTGCTGAGATTTCAGGCAACTCGTAGTTTTTTGGAAGCTTGGCAACCCCTTTCCATGAAAGTGATTCTCGCCAGTTTCTCCTTAGGGCTACATCAACTGCAAACAAATCATAGAGATAGAACTTGAATCTGCTTTATTGTGTCAAGTTTCAAATAGCTAGCAGAAACCGTGTTTGATTCAGAGTTCCAAATACATGTATCCCTATAGGAGAATACAGAGTGAAACCTCAAAATGAAAACGGATACTGCAAACGAACGGTTTAACCTAGAAGAACGAAATTTGGCGAGCCAAGTGGGATTGGTGTACTGATCATTACCTGAAAGTATCATCAAGATTGGGTGAAAAAGTGTTTGCTGAGATTTCAGGCAACTCGTAGTTTTTTGGAAGCTTGTCAACCCCTTTCCATGAAAGTGATTCTCGCCAGTCTCTGCTTAGGGCTACATCAACAGCAAACAAACCATTGAGATAGAACTTGAAACTGCTTTATTGTGTCAGCTTTCAAAGAGCCTGCACAAACCGTGTTTGATTTAGAGTTCCAAATACATGTATCCCTATAGGAGAAAACAGAGTGAAACCTCAAAATGAAAACGGTTACTGCAAACGAACAGTTTAACCTAAAAGAACAAAATTTGGCGAGCCAAGTGGGATTGGTGTACTGATCATTACCTGAAAGTATCATCAAGATTGGGTGAAAAAGTGTTTGCTGAGATTTCAGGCAACTCGTAGTTTTTTGTAAGCTTGGCAAGCCCTTTCCATGAAAGTGATTCTCGCCAGTCTCTGCTTAGGGCTACGTCAACAGCAAACAAACCATAGAGATAGAACTTGAAACTGCTTTATTGTGTCAAGTTTCAAAGAGCTAGCACAAACCGTTTTGATTAAGAGTTCCAAATACATGTATTCCTATAGGAGAAAACAGAGTGAAACCTCAAAATGTAAACGGTTACTACAAACGAACGGTTTAACCTAAAAGAATGAAATTTGGTGAGCCAAGTGGGATTGGTGTACTGATCATTACCTGAAAGTATCATCAAGATTGGGTGAAAAGTGTTGGCTGAGATTTCAGGCAACTCGTAGTTTTTGGAAGCTTGGCAAGCCCTTTCCATGAAAGTGATTCTCGCCAGTCTCTGCTTAGGTCTACATCAACAGCAAACAAACCATAGAGATAGAACTTGAAACTGCTGTATTGAGTCAAGATTCAAACAGCTAGCACAAACCGTGTTTGATTTAGAGTTCCAAATACATGTATTCCTATAGGAGAAAACAGAGTGAAACCTCAAAATGTAAACGGTTACTGCAAACGAACGGTTTAACTTAGAGGAACGAAATTTGGCGAGCCAAGTGGGATTAATGTACTGATCATTACCTGAAAGTATCATCAAGATTGGGTGAAAAAGTGTTTGCTGAGATTTCAGGCAACTCGTAGTTTTTTGGAAGCTTGGCAACCCCTTTTTATGGAAGTGATTCTTGCCAGTCTCTGCTTAGGGCTACATCAACAGCAAACAAACCATAGAGATAGAACTTGAAACTGCTTTATTGTGTCAAGTTTCAAAGAGCTAGCACAAACCGTGTTTGATTCAGTGTTCCAAATACATGTATCCCTATAGGAGAAAACAGAGTGAAACCTCAAAATGTAAACGGTTACTACAAACGAACGGTTTAACCTAAAAGAACGAAATTTGGTGAGCCAAGTGGGATTGGTGTACTGATCATTACCTGAAAGTATCATCAAGATATTGTGAAAAGTGTTTGCTGAGATTTCAGGCAACTCGTAGTTTTTGGAAGCTTGGCAAGCCCTTTCCATGAAAGTGATTCTCGCCAGTCTCTGCTTAGGGCTATACAACAGCAAACAAACCAGAGAGATAGAACGTGAAACTTCTTTATTGTGTCAAGTTTCAAACATCTAGCACAAACCGTGTTTGATTTAGAGTTCCAAATACATATATCCCTATAGGAGAAAACAGAGTGAAACCTCAAAATGAAAAGTGTTACTGCAAACGAACGGTTTAAATCTAGATGAACGAAATTTGACGAGCCAGGTGGAATTGATGTACTGATCATTACCTGAAAGTATCATCAAGATTGGGTGAAAAAGTGTTTGCTGAGATTTCAGGCAACTCGTAGTTTTTTGGAAGCTTGGCAAGCCCTTTCCATGAAAGTGATTCTCGCCAGTCTCTGCTTAGGGCTACATCAACAGCAAACAAACCATAGAGACAGAACTTGAAACTGCTTTATTGTGTCAAGTTTCAAATAGCTATCACAAACCATGTTTGATTTAGAGTTCCAAATACATGTATCCCTATAGGAGAAAACAGAGTGAACCTCAAAATGAAAACGGATACTGCAAACGAACTGTTTAACCAAGAAGAACGAAATTTGGCGAGCCAAGTGGGATTGGTGTACTGATCATTACCTGAAAGTATCATCAAGATTGGGTGAAAAGTGTTTGCTGAGATTTCAGGCAACTCGTAGTGTTTTGGAAGCTTGACAAACCCTTTCCATGAAAGTGATTCTCGCCAGTCTCTGCTTTGGGCTACATCAACAGCAAACAAACCATAGAAATAGAACTTGAAACTGCTTTATTGTGTCAAGTTTCAAAGAGCCTGCACAAACCGTGTTTGATTTAGAGTTCCAATTACATGTATCCGTATAGGAGAAACAGAGTGAAACCTCAAAATGTAAACGGTTACTACAAACGAACGGTTTAACCTAAAAGAACGAAATTTGGTGAGCCAAGTGGGATTGGTGTAGTGATCATTACCTGAAAGTATCATCAAGATTGGGTGAAAAGTGTTTGCTGAGATTTCAGGCAACTCGTAGTTTTTGGAAGCTTGGCAACCCCTTTTTATGAAAGTGATTCTCGCCAGTCTCTGCTTAGGGCTATACAACAGCAAACAAACCATAGAGATAGAACTTGAAACTGCTTTATTGTGTCAAGTTTTCAAAGAGCTAGCACAAACCGTGTTTGATTTAGAGTTCCAAATACATATATCTCTATAGGAGAAAACAGAGTGAAACCTCAAAATGAAACGGGTTACTGCAAACGAACGGTTTAACCTAGATGAACGAAATTTGACGAGCTAGGTGGAATTGATGTACTGATCATTACTTGAAAGTATCATCAAGATTGGGTGAAAAAGTGTTTGCTGAGATTTCAGGCAAATCATAGTTTTTTGGAAGCTTGGCAACCCCTTTTTATGAAAGTGATTCTTGCCAGTCTCTGCTTAGGGCTACATCAACAGCAAACAAACCATAGAGATAGAACTTGAAACTGCTTTATTGTGTCAAGTTTCAAAGAGCTAGCACAAACCGTGTTTGATTCAGAGTTCCAAATACATGTATCCCTATAGGAGAAAACATAGTGAAACCTCAAAATGAAAACGGATACTGCAAACGAACGTTTTAACCTAGAAGAACGAAATTTGGCGAGCCAAGTGGGATTGGTGTACTGATCATTACCTGAAAGTATCATCAAGATTGGGTGAAAAAGTGTTTGCTGAGATTTCAGGCAACTCATAGTTTTTTGGAAGCTTGGCAAGCCCTTTCCATGAAAGTGATTCTTGCCAGTCTCTGCTTAGGTCTACATCAACAGCAAACAAACCATAGTGATAGAACTTGAAACTGCTGTATTGAGTCAAGATTCAAACAGCTAGCACAAACCGTGTTTGATTTAGAGTTCCAAATACATGTATCCCTATAGGAGAAAACAGAGTGAAACCTCAAAATGTAAACGGTTACTGCAAACGAACGGTTTAACTTAGAGGAACGAAATTTGGCGAGCCAAGTGGGATTAATGTACTGATCATTACCTGAAAGTATCATCAAGATTGGGTGAAAAAGTGTTTGCTGAGATTTCAGGCAACTCGTAGTTTTTTGGAAGCTTGGCAACCCCTTTTTATGAAAGTGATTCTTGCCAGTCTCTGCTTAGGGCTACATCAACAGCAAACAAACCATAGAGATAGAACTTGAAACTGCTTTATTGTGTCAAGTTTCAAAGAGCTAGCACAAACCGTGTTTGATTCAGAGTTCCAAATACATGTATCCCTATAGGAGAAAACAGAGTGAAACCTCAAAATTAAAACGGATACTGCAAACGAACGGTTTACCCTAGAAGAACGAAATTTGGCGAGCCAAGTGGGATTGGTGTCCTGATCATTACCTGAAAGTATCATCAAGATTGGGTGAAAAAGTGTTTGCTGAGATTTCAGGCAACTCGTAGTTTTTTGGAAGCTTGGCAAGCCCTTTCCATGAAAGTGATTCTCGCCAGTCTCTGCTTAGGGCTACGTCAACAGCAAACAAACCATAGAGATACAACTTGAAACTGCTTTACTGTGTCAAGTTTCAAAGAGCTAGCACAAACCGTGTTTGATTAAGAGTTCCAAATACATGTATTCTTATAGGAGAAAACAGAGTGAAACCTCAAAATGTAAACGGTTACTACAAACGAACGGTTTAACCTAAAAGAACGAAATTTGGTGAGCCAAGTGGGATTGGTGTACTGATCATTACCTGAAAGTATCATCAAGATTGGGTGAAAAGTGTTTGCTGAGATTTCAGGCAACTCATAGTTTTTGGAAGCTTGGCAAGCCCTTTCCATGAAAGTGATTCTCGCCAGTCTCTGCTTAGGGCTATACAACAGCAAACAAACCATAGAGATAGAACTTGAAACTGCTTTATTGTGTCAAGTTTCAAACATCTAGCACAAACCGTGTTTGATTTAGAGTTCCAAATACATATATCCCTATAGGAGAAAACAGAGTGAAACCTCAAAATGAAAAGGGTTACTGCAAACGAACGGTTTAATCGAGATGAACGAAATTTGACGAGCCAGGTGGAATTGATGTACTGATCATTACCTGAAAGTATCATCAAGATTGGGTGAAAAAGTGTTTGCTGAGATTTCAGGCAACTCGTAGTTTTTTGGAAGCTTGGCAAGTCCTTTCCATGAAAGTGATTCTCTTAGTCTCTGCTTAGGGCTACATCAACAGAAAACAAACCATAGAGACAGAACTTGAAACTGCTTTATTGTGTCAAGTTTCAAATAGCTATCACAAACCATGTTTGATTTAGAGTTCCAAATACATGTATCCCTATAGGAGAATACAGAGTGAAACCTCAAAATGAAAACGGATAGTGCAAAGGAACGGTTTAACCTAGAAGAACGAAATTTGGCGAGCCAAGTGGGATTGGTGTACTGATCATTACCTGAAAGTATCATCAAGATTGGGTGAAAAAGTGTTTGCTGAGATTTCAGGCAACTCGTAGTTTTTTGGAAGCTTGGCAAACCCTTTATGAAAGTGATTCTCGCCAGTCTCTGCTTAGGGCTACATCAACAGCAAACAAACCATAGAAATAGAACTTGAAACTGCTTTATTGTGTCAAGTTTCAAAGAGCCTGCACAAACCGTGTTTGACTTAGAGTTCCAAATAAGTGTATCCCTATAGGAGAAAACAAAGTGAAACCTCAAAATGAAAACGGTTACTGCAAACGAACGGTTTAACCTAAAAGAACAAAATTTGACGAGCCAAGAGGGATTGGTTTACTGATCATTACCTGAAAGTATCATCAAGATTGGGTGAAAAAGTGTTTGCTGAGATTTCAGGCAACTCGTAGTTTTTGGAAGCTTGGCAAGGCCTTTCCATGAAAGTGATTCTCGCCAGTCTCTGCTTAGGGCTACATCAACAGCAAACAAACCATAGTGATAGAACTTTAAACTGCTGTATTGAGTCAAGATTCAAACAGCTAGCGCAAACCATGTTTGATTTAGAGTTCCAAATACATGTATTCCTATAGGAGAAAACAGAGTGAAACCTCAAAATGTAAACGGTTACTGCAAACGAACGGTTTAACTTAGAGGATCGAAATTTGGCGAGCCAAGTGGGATTAATGTACTGATAATTACCTGAAAGTATCATCAAGATTGGGTGAAAAAGTGTTTGCTGAGATTTAAGGCAAATCGTAGTTTTTTGGAAGCTTGGCAACCCCTTTTTATGAAAGTGATTCTTGCCAGTCTCTGCTTAGGGCTACATCAACAGCAAACAAACCATAGAGATAGAACTTGAAACTGCTTTATTGTGTCAAGTTTCAAAGAGCTAGCACAAACCGTGTTTGATTCAGAGTTCCAAATACATGTATCCCTATAGGAGAAAACAGAGTGAAACCTCAAAATGAAAACGGTTACTGCAAACGAACGGTTTAATCTAGATGAACGAAATTTGACGAGCCAAGTGGAATTGATGTACTGATCATTACCTAAAAGTATCATCAAGATTGGGTGAAAAAGTGTTTGCTGAGATTTCAGGCAACTCGTAGTTTTTTGGAAGCTTGGCAAGCCCTTTCCATGAAAGTGATTCTCGCCAGTCTCTGCTTAGGTCTACATCAACAGCAAACAAACCATAGTGATAGAACTTGAAACTGCTGTATTGAGTCAAGATTCAAACAGCTAGCACAAACCGTGTTTGATTTAGTGTTCCAAATACATGTATCCCTATAGGAGAAAACAGAGTGAAACCTCAAAATGTAAACGGTTACTGCAAACGAACGGTTTAACTTAGAGGAACGAAATTTGGCGAGCCAAGTGGGATTAATGTACTGATCATTACCTGAAAGTATCATCAAGATTGGGTGAAAAAGTGTTTGCTGAGATTTCAGGCAACTTGTAGTTTTTTGGAAGCTTGGCAACCCCTTTTTATGAAAGTGATTCTTGCCAGTCTCTGCTTAGGGCTACATCAACAGCAAACAAACCATAGAGATAGAACTTGAAACTGCTTTATTGTGTCAAGTTTCAAAGAGCCTGCACAAACCGTGTTTGATTTAGAGTTCCAAATACATGTATCCCTATAGGAGAAAACAGAGTGAAACCTCAAAATGAAAACGGTTACTGCAAACGAACGGTTTAACCTAAAAGAACAAAATTTGGCGAGCCAAGTGGGATTGGTGTCCTGATCATTACCTGAAAGTATCATCAAGATTGGGTGAAAAAGTGTTTGCTGAGATTTCAGGCAACTCGTAGTTTTTTGGAAGCTTGGCAAGCCCTTTCCATGAAAGTGATTCTCGCCAGTCTCTGCTTAGGGCTACGTCAACAGCAAACAAACCATAGAGATACAACTTGAAACTGCTTTACTGTGTCAAGTTTCAAAGAGCTAGCACAAACCGTGTTTGATTAAGAGTTCCAAATACATGTATTCCTATAGGAGAAAACAGAGTGAAACCTCAAAATGTAAACGGTTACTACAAACGAACGGTTTAACCTAAAAGAACGAAATTTGGTGAGCCAAGTGGGATTGGTGTACTGATCATTACCTGAAAGTATCATCAAGATTGGGTGAAAAGTGTTTGCTGAGATTTCAGGCAACTCATAGTTTTTGGAAGCTTGGCAAGCCCTTTCCATGAAAGTGATTCTCGCCAGTCTCTGCTTAGGGCTATACAACAGCAAACAAACCATAGAGATAGAACTTGAAACTGCTTTATTGTGTCAAGTTTCAAACAGCTAGCACAAACCGTGTTTGATTTAGAGTTCCAAATACATATATCCCTATAGGAGAAAACAGAGTGAAACCTCAAAATGAAAAGGGTTACTGCAAACGAACGGTTTAATCGAGATGAACGAAATTTGACGAGCCAGGTGGAATTGATGTACTGATCATTACCTGAAAGTATCATCAAGATTGGGTGAAAAAGTGTTTGCTGAGATTTCAGGCAACTCGTAGTTTTTTGGAAGCTTGGCAAGCCCTTTCCATGAAAGTGATTCTCTTAGTCTCTGCTTAGGGCTACATCAACAGAAAACCAACCATAGAGACAGAACTTGAAACTGCTTTATTGTGTCAAGTTTCAAATAGCTATCACAAACCATGTTTGATTTAGAGTTCCAAATACATGTATCCCTATAGGAGAATACAGAGTGAAACCTCAAAATGAAAATGGATAGTGCAAACGAACGGTTTAACCTAGAAGAACAAAATTTGGCGAGCCAAGTGGGATTGGTGTACTGATCATTACCTGAAAGTATCATCAAGATTGGGTGAAAAAGTGTTTGCTGAGATTTCAGGCAACTCGTAGTTTTTTGGAAGCTTGGCAAACCCTTTCAATGAAAGTGATTCTCGCCAGTCTCTGCTTAGGGCTACATCAACAGCAAACAAACCATAGAAATAGAACTTGAAACTGCTTTATTGTGTCAAGTTTCAAAGAGCCTGCACAAACCGTGTTTGACTTAGAGTTCCAAATAAGTGTATCCCTATAGGAGAAAACAAAGTGAAACCTCAAAATGAAAACGGTTACTGCAAACGAACGGTTTAACCTAAAAGAACAAAATTTGACGAGCCAAGTGGGATTGGTTTACTGATCATTACCTGAAAGTATCATCAAGATTGGGTGAAAAAGTGTTTGCTGAGATTTCAGGCAACTCGTAGTTTTTGGAAGCTTGGCAAGGCCTTTCCATGAAAGTGATTCTCGCCAGTCTCTGCCTAGGGCTACATCAACAGCAAACAAACCATAGTGATAGAACTTTAAACTGCTGTATTGAGTCAAGATTCAAACAGCTAGCGCAAACCATGTTTGATTTAGAGTTCCAAATACATGTATTTTATAGGAGAAAACAGAGTGAAACCTCAAAATGTAAACGGTTACTGCAAACGAACGGTTTAACTTAGAGGATCGAAATTTGGCGAGCCAAGTGGGATTAATGTACTGATACTTACCTGAAAGTATCATCAAGATTGGGTGAAAAAGTGTTTGCTGAGATTTCAGGCAAATCGTAGTTTTTTGGAAGCTTGGCAACCCCTTTTTATGAAAGTGATTCTTGCCAGTCTCTGCATAGGGCTACATCAACAGCAAACATACCATAGAGATAGATCTTGAAACTGCTTTATTGTGTCAAGTTTCAAAGAGCAAGCACAAACCGTGTTTGATTCAGAGTTCCAAATACATGTATCCCTATAGGAGAAAACAGAGTGAAACCTCAAAATGAAAACGGTTACTGCAAAGGAACGGTTTAACCTAAAAGAACAAAATTTGGCGAGCCAAGTGGGATTGGTGTACTGATCATTACCTGAAAGTATCATCAAGATTGGGTGAAAAAGTGTTTGCTGAGATTTCAGGAAACTCGTAGTTTTTTGGAAGCTTGGCAAACCCTTTCCATGAAAGTGATTCTCGCCAGTCTCTGCTTAGGGCTACATCAACAGAAAACAAACCATTGAGATAGAACTTGAAACTGCTTTATTGTGTCAACTTTCAAAGAGCCTGCACAAACCGTGTTTGATTTAGAGTTCCAAATACATGTATCCCTATAGGAGAAAACAGAGTGAAACCTCAAAATGAAAACGGTTACTGCAAACGAACGGTTTAACCTAAAAGAACAAAATTTGGCGAGCCAAGTGGGATTGGTGTACTGATCATTACCTGAAAGTATCATCAAGATTGGGTGAAAAAGTGTTTGCTGAGATTTCAGGCAACTCGTAGTTTTTTGGAAGCTTGTCAACCCCTTTCCATGAAAGTGATTCTCGCCAGTCTCTGCTTAGGGCTACATCAACAGCAAACAAACCATTGAGATAGAACTTGAAACTGCTTTATTGTGTCAGCTTTCAAAGAGCCTGCACAAACCGTGTTTGATTTAGAGTTCCAAATACATGTATCCCTATAGGAGAAAACAGAGTGAAACCTCAAAATGAAAACGGTTACTGCAAACGAACAGTTTAACCTAAAAGAACAAAATTTGGCGAGCCAAGTGGGATTGGTGTACTGATCATTACCTGAAAGTATCATCAAGATTGGGTGAAAAAGTGTTTGCTGAGATTTCAGGCAACTCGTAGTTTTTTGTAAGCTTGGCAAGCCCTTTCCATGAAAGTGATTCTCGCCAGTCTCTGCTTAGGGCTACGTCAACAGCAAACAAACCATAGAGATAGAACTTGAAACTGCTTTATTGTGTCAAGTTTCAAAGAGCTAGCACAAACCGTTTTTGATTAAGAGTTCCAAATACATGTATTCCTATAGGAGAAAACAGAGTGAAACCTCAAAATGTAAACGGTTACTACAAACGAACGGTTTAACCTAAAAGAATGAAATTTGGTGAGCCAAGTGGGATTGGTGTACTGATCATTACCTGAAAGTATCATCAAGATTGGGTGAAAAGTGTTGGCTGAGATTTCAGGCAACTCGTAGTTTTTGGAAGCTTGGCAAGCCCTTTCCATGAAAGTGATTCTCGCCAGTCTCTGCTTAGGGCTATACAACAGCAAACAAACCATAGAGATAGAACGTGAAACTGCTTTATTGTGTCAAGTTTCAAACAGCTAGCACAAACCGTGTTTGATTTAGAGTTCCAAATACATATATCCCTATAGAGAAAACAGAGTGAAACCTCAAAATGAAAAGGGTTACTGCAAACGAACGGTTTAATCTAGATGAACGAAATTTGACGAGCCAGGTGGAATTGATGTACTGATCATTACCTGAAAGTATCATCAAGATTGGGTGAAAAAGTGTTTGCTGAGATTTCAGGCAACTCGTAGTTTTTGGAAGCTTGGCAAGCCCTTTCCATGAAAATGATTCTCGCCAGTCTCTGCTTAGGGCTACATCAACAGCAAACAAACCATAGAGACAGAACTTGAAATTGCTTTATTGTGTCAAGTTTCAAAAAGCTAGCAAAAACCGTGTTTCATTTAGAGTTTTCAATACATGTATCCCTACAGGAGAAAACAGAGTGAAATCTCAAAATGAATACGGTTACTACAAACGAACGGTTTAACTTAGAAGAACGTAATTTGGCGAGCCAAGTGGGATTGGTGTACTGATCATGACCTGAAAGTATCATCAAGTTTGGGTGAAAAGTGTTTGCTGAGATTTTAGGCAACTCGTAGTTTTTTGGCAGCTTGGCAAGCCCTTACCATGAAAGTGATTCTCGCCCGTCTCTGGTTAGGGCTGCATCGAAAGCAAACAATCCATGGAGATAGAACTTGAAACTGCTTTATTTGTTTCAAGTTTCAAAGAGCTAATACAAACTGTGATTGATTAATAGTTCCAAATACATGTGTCCCTATAGGAAAAAACAGAGTGAAACCTCAAAATAAAAACGGTTACTGCAAACGGACGGTTTAATCTAGAAGAACAAAATTTGGCAAGCCAAGTGGGATTGGTGTACTGATCACTACCTGAAAGTATCATCAAGATTGCGTGTAAAAGTGTTTGCTGAGATTTCAGGCAACTCGTAGTTATTTGGAAGCTTGGCAACCCTTTTTTATAAAAGTGACTCTTGCCAGTCTCTGCTTAGGGCTACATCAACAGCAAACAAACCATAGAGATAGAACTTGAAACTGCTTTATTGTGTCAAGTTTCAAAGAGCTAGCACAAACCGTGTTTGACTCAGAGTTCCAAATACATGTATCCCTATAGGAGAAAACAGAGTGAAACCTCAAAATGAAAACGGATACTGCTAACGAACGGTTTAACCTAGAAGAACGTAATTTGGCGAGCCAAGTGGGATTGGTGTACTGATCATTACCTGAAAGTATCATCAAGATTGGGTGAAAAAGTGTTTGCTGAGATTTCAGGCAACTCGTAGTTTTTGGAAGCTTGGCAACCCCTTTCCATGAAAGTGATTCTCGCCAGTCTCTGCTTAGGGCTACATGAACAGAAAACAAACCATTGAGATAGAACTTGAAACTGCTTTATTGTGTCAGCTTTCAAAGAGCCTGCACAAACCGTGTTTGATTTAGAGTTCCAAATACATGTATCCCTATAGGAGAAAACAGAGTGAAACCTCAAAATGAAAACGGTTACTGCAAACGAACAGTTTAACCTAAAAGAACAAAATTTGGCGAGCCAAGTGGGATTGGTGTACTGATCATTACCTGAAAGTATCATCAAGATTGGGTGAAAAAGTGTTTGCTGAGATTTCAGGCAACTCGTAGTTTTTGGAAGCTTGGCAACCATTTCCATGAAAATGATTCTCGCCAGTCTCTGCTTAGGGCTACATCAACAGCAAACAAACCATAGAGACAGAACTTGAAATTGCTTTATTGTGTCAAGTTTCAAAAAGCTAGCAAAAACCGTGTTTGATTTAGAGTTTTCAATACATGTATCCCTACAGGAGAAAAAGAGTGAAATCTCAAAATGAAAACGGTTACTACAAACGAACGGTTTAACTTAGAAGAACGTAATTTGGCGAGCCAAGTGGGATTGGTGTACTGATCATGACCTGAAAGTATCATCAAGATTGGGTGAAAAAGTGTTTCCTGAGATTTCAGGCAACTCGTAGTTTTTTGGAAGGTTGGCAAGCCCTTACTATGAAAGTGATTCTCGCCAGTCTCTGCTTAGGGCTGCATCGACAGCAAACAAACCATGGAGATAGAACTTGAAACTGCTTTATTGTTTCAAGTTTCAAAGAGCTAATACAAACCGTCATTGATATAGAGTTCCAAATACATGTGTCCCTATAGGAAAAAACAGAGTGAAACCTCAAAATGAAAACGGTTACTGCAAACGAATGGTTTAATCTAGAAGAACAAAATTTGGCGAGCCATGGGGGATTGGTGTACTGATCATTACCTGAAAGTATCATCGAGATTGCGTGAAAAAGTGTTTGCTGAGATTTCAGGCAACTCATAGTTTTTTGGAAGCTTGGCAACCCCTTTTTATGAAAGTGATTCTTGCCAGTCTCTGCTTAGGTCTACATCAACAGCAATCAAACCATAGAGATAGAACTTTAAACTGCTTTATTGTGTCAAGTTTCAAAGAGCTAGCACAAACCTTGTTTGATTTAGAGTTCCAAATACATGTATCCCTATAGGAGAAAACAGAGTAAAACCTCAAAATGAAAACGGTTACTGCAAACGAACGGTTTAACCTAAAAGAACGAAATTTGGCGAGCCAAATGGGACTGGTGTTCTGATCATTACCTGAAAGTATCATCAAGATTGGGTGAAAAAGTGTTTGCTGAGATTTCAGGGAACTCGTAGTTTTTTGGAAGCTTGGAAACCCGTTTCCATGAAAGGGATTCTCGCCAGTCTCTGCTTAGGGCTACATCAACTGCAAACAAATCATAGAGATAGAACTTGAAACTGCTTTATTGTGTCAAGTTTCAAAGAGCTAGCACAAAGGGTGTTTAATTTAGAGTTCCGAATACATGTATCCTTATAGGAGAAAACACAGTGAAAACTCAAAATGAAAACGGTTATTGCAAACGAACCGTTGCACCTAGAAGAAGAAAATTTTGCGAGCCAAGTGGGATTGGAGTACTGATCATTACCTGAAAGTATCATCAAGTTTGGGTGAAAAAGTGTTTGCTGAGATTTCAGGCAACTTGTAGTTTTTTGGAAGCTTGGTAAGCCCTTTTCATGAAAGTGATTCTCGCCAGTCTCTGCTTAGGGCTACATCAACAGCAAACCAACCATAGAGATAGAACTTGAAACTGCTTTATTGTGTCAAGTTTCAATAAGCTAGCACAAACCGTGTTTGATTTCGAGTTCCAAATACATGTATCTCTATAGGAAAAAACAGAGTGAAACCTCAAAATGAAAATGGTTACTGCAAATGAACGGTTTAACCTAGAAGAACACAATTTGGCGAGCCAAGTGGGATTGGTGTACTGATCATTACCTGAAAGTATCATCAATATTGGGTGAAAAAGTGTTTGCTGAGATTTCAAGCAACTCGTAGTTTATTGGAAACTTGGCAAGCCTTTTCCATGAAAGTGAATCTCGTCAGTCTCTGCTTAGGGCTACATCAACAGCAAACAAACCATAGAGATAGAACTTGAAACTTTTTTATTGTGTCAAGTTTCAAAGAGCTAGCACAAAACGTGTTTTATTTAGAGTTCCAAATACATGTATCCCTATAGGAGAAAGCAGAGTGAAACCTCAAAATGAAAACGGTTACTGCAATCGAATGGTTTAACCTAGAAGAATGAAATTTGGCAAGCCAAGTGGGATTGGTGTACTGATCATTACCTGAAAGGATCATCAAGATTGGGTGAAAAAGTGTTTGCTGAGATTTCAGGCAACTCGTAGTTTTTTGGAAGCTTGGCAAGCCCTTTCCATTAAAGTGATTCTCGCCAGTCTCTGCTGAGGGCTACATCAACATCAAACAAACCATAGAGAGAGAACTTGAAACTGCTTTATTGTTTCAAGTTTTAAAGAGCTAGCACAAACCGTGTTTGATTTAGTGTTCCAAATACATGTATCCCTATAGGAAAAAACAGAGTGAAACCTCAAAATGAACACGGTTACTGCAAACGAACTGTTTAACCTAGAAGAACGAAATTTGGCGAGCCAAGTGGGATTGGTGTACTGATCATTACCTGAAAGTATCATCAAGATTGGGTGAAAAGGTGTTCTCTGAGATTTCAGGCAATTCATAGTTTTTTGGAAGCTTGCAAAGCCCTTTTAATGAAAGTGATCCTCGCCTATCTCTGCTTAGGGCTACATCAACAGCAAACAAACCATAGAGATAGAACTTGAAACTGCTTTATTGTGTCAAGTTTCAAAGAGCTAGCACAAACCGTGTTTGATTTAGAGTTCCAAATACATGTATCCCTATAGGAGAAAACAGAGTGAAACCTCAAAATGAAAACAGTTACTGCAAACGAACTGTTTAACCTAGAAGAACGAAATTGGGCGAGCCAAGTGGGAATGGTGTACTGATCATTACCTGAAAGTATCATCAAGATTGGGTGAAAAAGTGTTTGCTGAGATTTCAGGCAACTCGTAGTTTTTTGGAAGCTTGGCAAGCCCTCTCCATGTAAGTGATTGTTGCCAGTCTCTGCTTACGGCTACATCAACAGCAAACAAACCATAGTGATAGAACTTGAAACTGCTTTATTGTGTCAAGTTTCAAAGAGCTAGCACAAACCTTGTTTGATTTAGAGTTACAAATACATGTATCCCTATAGGAGAAAACAGAGTGAAACCTCAAAAACGGTTACTGCAAACGAACGGTTTAACCTAGAAGAACGAAATTGGGGGAGCCAAGTGGGAATTGTGTACTGATCATTACCAGAAAGTATCATCAAGATTGGGGGAAAAAGTGTTTGCTGAGATTTGAGGCAACTCGTAGTTTTTTGGAAGCTTGGCAAGCCCTTTCCATGAAAGTGATTCTCGCCAGTCTCTGCTTAGGGTTACATCAACACCAAACAAACCATAGTGAAAGAACTTGAAACTGCTTTATTGTGTTAAGTTTCAAAGAGCTAGCCCAAACCATGTTTGATTTAGAGTTCCAAATACAAGTATCCCTATAGGAGAAAACAGAGTGAAACCTCAAAATGAAAACGGTTACTGCAAACGAACGGTTTAACCTGGAAGAACAAAATTTGGTGAGCCAAGTGAGATTTGTGTACTGATCATTACATGAAAGTATCATCAAGATTGGGTGAAAAAGTGTTTGCTGAGATTTCAGGAAACTCGTAGTTTTTTTGGAAGCTTTGCAAGCCCTCTCCATGAAAGTGATTCTCGCCAATCTCTGCTTAGGGCTACATCAAAAGCAAACAAAACATAGTGATAGAATTTGAAGCTGCTTTATTGTGTCAAGTTTCAAAGAGCTAGCACAAACCGTGTTTGATTTAGAGTTCCAAATACATGTATCCCTATAGGAGAAAACAGAGTGAAACCTCAAAATGAAAACGATTACTGCAAACGAATGGTTTAACCTAGAAGAACGAAATTGGGAGAGCCAAGTGAGAATGGTGTACTGATCATTACCTGAAAGTATCATCAAGATTGGGTGAAAAAGTGTTTGCTGAGATTTCAGGCAACTCGTAGTTTTTTTAAACCTTGTCAAGCCCTTTCCATGAAAGTGATTCTCGTCAGTCTCTGCTTAGGGCTACATCAACAGCAAACAAACCATAGAGATAGAACTTGGAATTGCTTTATTGTGTCAAATTTCAAAGACCTAGTACAAACCGTGTTTGATTTAGAGTTCCAAATAAATGCATCCCTATAGGAGAAATCAGAGTGAAACCGCAAAATGAAAACGGTTACTGCAAACGAACTGTTTAACCTAGAAAAACTAAATTTGGCGAGCAAAGTGGGATTGGTTCACTGATCATTATGTGAAAGTATCATCAAGATTGGGTGAAAAAGTGTTTGCTCATATATCAGGCAACTCGTAGTTTTTTGGAAGCTTGGCAAGCCCTTTCCATGAAGTGATTCTCGCCAGTCTCTGCTTAGGGCTACATCAACACCAAACAAACCATACTGATAGAACTTGAAACTGCTTTATTGTGTCAAGTTTCAAAGAGCTAGCACAAACCGTGTTTGATTTAGAGTTCCAAATACATGTATCCCTATAGGAGAAAACAGAGTGAAACCTCAAAATGAAAACAGTTACTGCAAACGAACTGTTTAACCTAGAAGAACGAAATTGGGCGAGCCAAGTGAGAATGGTGTACTGATCATTACCTGAAAGTACCATAAAGATTGGGTGAAAAAGTGTTTGCTGAGATTTCAGGCAACTCGTAGGTTTTTGGAAGCTTGGCAACCTATTTCCAAGAATGTGATTCACGCCAGTCTCTGCTTAGGGCTACATCAACAGCATACAAACCATAGAGATAGAACTTGAAACTGCTTCATTGTGTCAAGTTTCAAAGCTCTAGCACAAACCGTGTTTGATTTAGAGTTCCAAATACATGTATCCCTATAGGAGAAAACAGCGTGAAACCTCAAAATGAAAACGGTTACTGCAAATGAACTATTTAACCTAGAAGTACGAAATTTGGCAAGCCAAGTGGGATTGGTGTACAGATCATTACCTGAAATTATCATCAAGAATGGGTGAAAAAGTGTTTGCTGATATTTCAGGCAACTCGTAGTTTTTTGGAAGCTTGGCAAGCTCTTTCCATGAAAGTAATTCTCGCCAGTCTCTGCTTAGGGCTACATCAACAGCAAACCAACCAAAGAGATAGAACTTGAAACTACTTTATTGTGTCAAATTTCAAAGAGCTAGCACAAACCGTGTTTGATTTAGAGTTCCAAATACAAGTATCCCTATAGGAGAAAACAGAGTTAAAACTCAAAATGAAAACGGTTACTGCAAACGAATGGTTTAACCTGGAAGAACGAAATTTGGCGAGCCAAGTGGGATTGGTGTACTGATCATTACATGAAAGTATCATCAAGATTGGGTGAAAAAGTGTTTGCTGAGATTTCAGGAAACTCGTAGTTTTTTTGGAAGCTTGGCAAGCCCTCTCCATGAAAGTGATTCTCGCCAGTCTCTGCTTAGGGCTACATCAACAGCAAACAAATCATAGTGATAGAACTTGACACTGCTTTATTGTGTCAAGTTTCAAAGTGCTAGCACAAACCGTGTTTGATTTAGAGTTCCAAATACATGTATCCCTATAGGAGAAAACAGAGTGAAACCTCAAAATGAAAACGATTACTGCAAACGAATGGTTTAACCTAGAAGAACGAAATTGGGCGAGCCAAGTGAGAATGGTGTACTGATCATCACCTGAAAGTATCATCAAGATTGGATGAAAAAGTGTTTGCTGAGATTTCAGGAAACTTGTAGTTTTTTAGAAGCTTTTCAAGCCCTCTCCATGAAAGTGATACTCGCCAGTCTCTGCTTAGGGCTACATCAACAGCAAACAAACCATAGAGATAGAACTTGAAACTGCTTTATTGTGTCAAGTTTCAATAAGCTAGCACAAACCGTGTTTGATTTAGAGTTCCAAATACATGTATCCATATCGGAGAAAAAGAGTGAAACCTCAAAATGAAAACGGTTATTGCAAATGAACTGTTTAACCTAGAGGAACGAAATTGGGCGAGCCAAGTGGGAATGGTGTACTGATCATTACCTGAAAGTATCATCAAGATTGGGTGAAAAAGTGTTTGCTGGGATGTCAGGCAACTCGTAGTTATTTGGAAGCTTGGCAACCCCTTTCCAAGAATGTGATTCTCGCCAGTCTCTGCTTAGGGCTACATCAACAGCAAACAAACCACAGAGATAGAACTTGAAACTGCTTTATTGTGTCAAGTTCAAAGAGCTAGCACAAACCGTGTTTGATTTAGAGTTTCAAATACATGTATCCCTTTAGGAAAAAACAGAGTGAAACCTCAAAATGAAAACGGTTACTGCAAACAAACGGTTTAACCTACAAGAACGAAATTTGGCGAGCCAACTGGGGTTGGGGTACTGATCATTACCTGAAAGTATCATCAAGATTGGGTGAAAAAGTGTTTGCTGAGATTTCAGGCAACTCGTAATTTTTTGGAAGCTTGGCCACCCCTTTCCATGAAAGGGATTCTCGCCAGTCTCTGCCTAGGGCTACATCAACAGCATACAAACAATAGAGATAGAACTGGAAACTGCTTTATTTTGTCAAGTTTCAAAGAGCTAGCACAAACCGTGTTTGATTTAGAGTTCCAAATACACGTATCCCTATAGGAGAAAACAGAGTGAAACCTCAAAATGAAAACGGTTACTGCAAACGAACGGTTTAACCTAGAAAAACGAAATTTGACGAGCCAAGTGGGATTGGTGTACTGATCATTACCTGAAAGTATCATCAAGATTGGGTGAAAAAGTGTTTGCTGAGATTTCAGGCAACTCAAAGTTTTTTGGAAGCTTGGCAATCCCTTTCCATGTAAGTGATTCTGGCCAGTCTCTGCTTAAGGCTACATCAACAGCAAAGAAACCATAGAGATAGAACTTGAAACTGCTTTATTGTGTCAAGTTTCAAAGAGCTAGCACAAACCGTGTTTGATTTAGAGTTCCAAATACTTGTATCCCTATAGGAGAAAACAGAGTGAAACCTCAAAATGAAAATGGTTACTGCTAACGAACGGTTTAACCTAAAAGAACGAAATTTGGCGAGCCAAATGGGACTGGTGTTCTGATCATTACCTGAAATTATCATCAAGATTGGGTGAAAAAGTGTTTGCTGAGATTTCAAGCAACTCGTTGTTTTTTTTTGTAGTTTGGCAAGCCCTTTCCATGAAAGTGATTCTCGCCAGTCTCTGCATAGGGCTACATCAACAGCAAACAAACCATAGAGATAGAACTTGAAACTGCTTTATTGTGTCAAGTTTCAAAGAGCTAGCACAAACCGTGTTTGATTTAGAGTTCCAAATACTTGTATCCCTATAGGGGAAAACAGAGTGAAACCTCAAAATGAAAATGGTTACTGCTAACGAACGGTTTAACCTAAAAGAACGAAATTTGGCGAGCCAAATGGGACTGGTGTTCTGATCATTACCTGAAATTATCATCAAGATTGGGTGAAAAAGTGTTTGCTGAGATTTCAAGCAACTCGTTGTTTTTTGGAAGTTGGCAAGCCCTTTCCATGAAAGTGATTCTCGCCAGTCTCTGCATAGGGCTACATCAACAGCAAAACAAACCATAAAGATAAAAACTTGAAAAGGCTATATTGTGTCAAGTTTCAAAGAGCTAGCACAAACCGTGTTTGATTTAGAGTTCCAAACACATGTATCCCTATAGGAGAAAACAGAGTGAAACCTCAAAATGAAAACGGTTTCTGCAAAGGAACGGTTTAAACCTACAAGAACGAAATTTGGCGAGCCAACTGGATTGGGGTACTGATCATTACCTGAAAGTATCATCAAGATTGGGTGAAAAAGTGTTTGCTGAGATTTCAGGCAACTCGAAGTTTTTTGGAAGCTTGGCAATCCCTTTCCATGAAAGTGATTCTGGCCAGTCTCTGCTTAAGGCTACATCAACAGCAAACAAACCATAGAGATAGAACTTGAAACTGCTTTATTGTGTCAAGTTTCAAAGAGCTAGCACAAACCGTGTTTGATTTAGAGTTCCAAATAATTGTATCCCTATAGGAGAAAACAGAGTGAAACCTCAAAATGAAAATGGTCACTGCAAACGAACGGTTTAACCTAAAAGAACGAAATTTGGCGAGCCAAATGGGACTGGTGTTCTGATCATTACCTGAAATTATCATCAAGATTGGGTGAAAAAGTGTTTGCTGAGATTTCAAGAAACTCTTTGTTTTTTGGAAGTTTGGCAAGCCCTTTCCATGAAAGTGATTCTCGCCAGTCTCTGCATAGGGCTACATCAACAGCAAACAAACATAAAGATAAAACTTGAAACTGCTATATTGTGTCAAGTTTCAAAGAGCTAGCACAAACCGGGTTTGATTTAGAGTTCAAACACATGTATCCCTATAGGAGAAAACAGAGTGAAACCTCAAAATGAAAACGGTTTCTGCAAAGGAACGGTTTAACCTAGAAGAATTGGCGAGAAAAGTGAGATTGGTGTACTGATCATTACCTGAAAGTATCATCAAGATTGGGTGAAAAAGTGTTTGGTGAGATTTCAGGCAACTCGTAGTTTTTTGGAAGCTTTGCAAGCCCTTTCCATGAAAGTGATTCTCGCCAGTCTCTGCTTAGGGCTACATCAACGGCAAACAAACCATAGAGTTAGAACTTGAAACTGCCTTATTGTGTCAAGTTTCAAAGAGCTAGCACAAACCGTGTTTGATTTAGACTTCCAAATACATGTATCCCTATAGGAGAAACAGAGTGAAACCTCAAAATGAAAACGGTTACTGCTAACGAACAGTATAACCTAGAATAATGAAATTTGGGAGCAAAATGGGACTGGTGTTCTGATCATTACCTGAAAGTATCATCAAGATCGGGTGAAAAAGTGTTTGCTGAGATTTCAGGCAACTCGTTTTTTTTTGGAAGCTTAGCAAGCCCTTTCCAAGAAAGTGATTCTCTCCATTCTCTGCATAGGGCTACATCAACAGCAAACCAACCATAGAGATAGAACTTGAAACTGCTTTATTGTGTCAAGTTTCAAAGAGCTAGCCAAACCGTGTTTGATTTAGAGTTCCAAATACATATATCCCTATAGGAGAAAACAGAGTGAAACCTCAAAATGAAACGGTTACTGCAAACGAACGGTTTAACCTACAAGAACGAAATTTGGCGAGCCAACTGGGATTGGGGTACTGATCATTACCTGAAAGTATCATCAAGATTGGGTGAAAAAGTGTTTGCTGAGATTTCAGGCAACTCGAAGTTTTTTGGAAGCTTGGCAATCCCTTTCCATGAAAGTGATTCTGGCCAGTCTCTGCTTAAGGCTACATCAACAGCAAAGAAACCATAGAGATAGAACTTGAAACTGCTTTATTGTGTCAAGTTTCAAAGAGCTAGCACAAACCGTGTTTGATTTAGAGTTCCAAATACTTGTATCCCTATAGGAGAAAACAGAGTGAAACCTCAAAATGAAAATGGTTACTGCTAACGAACGGTTTAACCTAAAAGAACGAAATTTGGCGAGCCAAATGGGACTGGTGTTCTGATCATTACGGAAAGTATCATCAAGATTGGGTCAAAAAGTTTTTGCTGAGATTTCAGGCAACTCATAGTTTTTTGGAAGCTTGGCAAGCCCTTTCCATGAAAGTGATTCTCTCCAGTCTCTGCATAAGGCTACATCAACAGGAAACAAACCATAAAGATAAAACTTGAAGCTGCTTTATTGTGTCTAGTTTTAAAGAGCTATCACAAACCGTGTTTGATTTAGAGTTCCAAACACATGTATCCCTATAGGAGAAAACAAAGTGAAACCTCAAAATGAAAACGGTTACTGCAAACGAACGGTTTAACCTAGAAGAACGAAATATGGCGAGCCAGGTGGGACTGGTGTTCTGATCATTACCTGGAAGTATCATCAAGATTCGGTGAAAAAGTGTTTGCTGACATTTCAGGGAACTCGTAGTTTTTGGAAGCTTGGCAAGCCCTTTCCATGAAAGTGATTCTCGCCAGTCTCTGCTTAGGGCTACATCAATGGCAAACAAACCATAGAGATAGAACTTGAAACTGCTTTATTGTGTCAAGTTTCAAAGAGCTAGCACATACCGTGTTTGATTTAGAGTTCCAGACACAGGTATCCCTATAGGAGAAAACAGAGTGAAACCTCAAAATGAAAACGGTTACTGCTAACGAAGGGTTTAACCTAGAAGAACGAAATTTGGCGAGAAAAATGGGACTGGAGTTCTGATCATTACCTGAAAGTATCATCAAGATTGGGTGAAAAAGTGTTTGCTGAGATTTCAGGCAACTCGTAGTTTTTTGGAAGCTTGGCAAGCCCTTTCCATGAAAGTGATTCTTGCCAGTCTCTGCTTAGGGCTACATCAACAGCAAACAAACCATAGAGATAGAACTTGAAACTGCTTTATAATGTCAAGTTTCAAAGAGCTAGCACAAACCGTGTTTTATTTACAGTTCCAAATACATGTATCCCTATAGGAAAAAACAGAGTGAAACCTCAAAATGAAAACGGTTACTGCAAACGAACTGTTTAACCTACAAGAACGAAATTAGGCGAGCCAAGTGGGATTGGTGTACTGATCATTACCTGAAAGTATCATCAAGATTGGGTGAAAAAGTGTTTGCTGAGATTTCAGGGAACTCGTAGTTTTTGGAAGCTTGGCAACCTCTTTCCAAGAAAGTGATTCTGGCCAGTCTCTGCTTAGGGCTACATCAACAGCAAACAATCCATAGAGATAGAACTTGAAACTGCTTTATTGTGTCAAGTTTCAAAGAGCTAGCACAAACCGTGTTTGATTTAGAGTTCCAAATACATGTATCTCTACAGGAGAAAACAGAGAGAAACCTCAAAATGAAAACGGTTACTTCAAACGAATGGTTTAACCTAGAAGAACGAAATTTGGCGAGCCAAGTGGGATTGGTGTACTAATCATTACCTGAAAGTATCATCAAGATTGGGTGAAAAAGTGTTTGCTGAGATTTCAGGCAACTCGTAGTTTTTTGGAAGCTTGACAAGCCCTTAGCATGAAAGTGATTTTCGCCAGTCTCTGCTTAGGGCTACATCAACAGCAAACAAACCATAGTGATATAACTTGAAACAGCTTTATTGTGCCAAGTTTCAAAAAGCTAGCACACACCGTGTTTGATTTAGAGTTCCAAATACATGTATCCCTATAGGAGAAAACAGAGTGAAACCTCAAAATGAAAACGGTTACTGCAAACGAACGGATTAACCTAGAAGAACGAAATTTGGCGAGCCAAGTGGGATTGGTGTACTGATCATTACCTGAAAGTATCATCAAGATTGGGTGAAAAGGTGTTTGCTGAGATTTCAGGCAACTCATAGTTTTTTGGAAGCTTCACAAGCCCTTACCATGAAAGTGATTCTCGCCAGTGTCTGCTTAGGGCTACATCAACAGCAAACAAACCATAGTGATATAACTTGAAACAGCTTTATTGTGCCAAGTTTCAGAGAGCTAGCACAAACCGTGTTTGATTTAGAGTTCCAAATACATGTATCCCTATAGGAGAAAATAGAGTGAAACCTCAAAATGTAAATGGTTAATGCAAATAAGCGGTTTAACATAGAAGAACTAAATTTGGCGAGCCAAGTGGGATTGGTGTACTGATCATTAACTGAAAGTATCATCAAGATTGGGTGAAAAAGTGTTTGCTGAGATTTCAGGCAACTTGTAGTTTTTTGGAAGCTTGGCAAGCCCTTTCCATTAAAGTGATTCTCGTCAGTCTCTGCTTAGGGCTACATCAACAGCAAACAAACCATAGAGATAGAACGTGAAACTGCTTTATTGTGTCAAGTTTCAAAAAGCTAACACAAACCATGTTTGATTTAGAGTTCCAAATACATGTATCACTATAGGAGAAAACAGAGTGAAACCTCAAAATGAAAACGGTTACTGCAAATGAAAGGTTTAACCTAGAAGAACGAAATTTGGCGAGCCAACTTGGATGGGTGTACTGATCATTACCTGAAAGTATCATCAAGATTGGTTGAAAAAGTGTTTGCTGTGATTTCAGGCAATTCGTAGTTTTTTGGAAGCTTGGCATGCCCTTTCCATGAAAGTGATTCTCGCCAGTCTCTGCTTAGGGCTACATCAACAGCAAAGAAACCATAGAGATAGAACTTGAAACTGCTTTATTGTGTCAAGTTTCAAGGAGCTAGCACAAACCGTGTTTGATTTAGAGTTCCAAATACATGTATCCCTATAGGAGAAAACAGAGTTAAACCTCAAAATGAAAGCGGTTAAAGCAAACGAACGGTTTCACCTAGAAGAACGAAATTTGGCGAGCCAAGTGGGATTGGTATACTGATCATTACCTGAAAGTATCATCAAGATTGGGTGAAAAAGTGTTTGCTGAGATTTCAGGAAACTCGTAGTTTTTTGGAAGCTTGGCAAGCCCTTTCCATGAAAGCTATTCTCACCAGTCTATGCTTCGGGCTACATCAACAGCAAACAAACCGTAGAGATAGAACTTGAAACTGCTTTATTGTGTCTAGTATCAAAGAGCTAGCACAAACCGTGTTTCATTTAGAGTTCCAAATATATGTATCCCTATAGGAGAAAACAGAGTGAAACCTCAAAATAAAAACGGTTACTGCAAACGGACGGTTTAATCTAGAAGAACAAAATTTGGCAAGCCAAGTGTGATTGGTGTACTGATCATTACCTGAAAGTATCATCAAGATTGGGTGAAAAAGTGTTTGCTGAGATTTCAGGAAACTCGTAGTCCTTTGGAAGCTTGGCAAGCCCTTTCCATGAAAGTGATTCTCGTCAGTCTCTGCTTAGGGCTACATCAACAGAAAAAAAAAAACCATAGAGATAGAATTTGAAACTGCTTTATTGTGTCATGTTTTAAAGAGCTAGCACAAACCGTGTTTGATTTAGAGTTCCAAATACATGTATTTCTATAGGAGAAAACAGAGTGAAACCTCAAAATGAAAACGGTTACTGCAAACGAACTGTTTAACCTAGAAGAACGAAATTTGGCGAGCCAAGTGGGATTGGTGTACAGATCATTACCTGAAAGTATCATCAAGATCGGGTGAAAAAGTGTTTGCTGAGATTTCAGGCAACTCGTAGTTCTTTGGAAGCTTGGCAAGCCCTTTCCATGAAAGTGATTCTCGCCAGTCTCTGCTTAGTGCTACATTAACAGCAAACAAACCATAGAGATAGAACTTGAAACTGCTTTATTGTGTCAAGTTTCAAAGAGCTAGCACAAACCGTGTTTGATTTAGAGTTCCAAATCCATGTATCCCTATTGGAGAAAACAGAGTGAAACCTCAAAGTGAAAACGGTTACTGCAAACGAACCGTTTAACCTAGAAGAACGAAATTTGGCGAGCCAAGTGGGAATGGTGTACTGATCATTACCTGAAAGTATCATCAAGATTGGGTGAAAAGGTGTTTGCTGAGATTTCAGGCAACTCATAGTTTTTTGGAAGATTCACAAGCCCTTACCATGAAAGTGATTCTCGCCAGTCTCTGCTTAGGGCTACATCAACAGCAAACAAACCATAGTGATATAACTTGAAACAGCTTTATTGTGCCAAGTTTCAGAGAGCTAGCACAAACCGTGTTTGATTTAGAGTTCCAAATACATGTATCCCTATAGGAGAAAATAGAGTGAAACCTCAAAATGTAAACGGTTAATGCAAATAAGCGGTTTAACATAGAAGAACTAAATTTGGCGAGCCAAGTGGGATTGGTGTACTGATCATTAACTGAAAGTATCATCAAGATTGGGTGAAAAAGTGTTTGCTGAGATTTCAGGCAACTTGTAGTTTTTGGAAGCTTGGCAAGCCCTTTTCATTAAAGTGATTCTCGTCAGTCTCTGCTTAGGGCTACATCAACAGCAAACAAACCATGGAGATAGAACTTTGAACTGCTTTATTGTGTCAAATTTCAAAGACCTAGTACAAACCGTGTTTGATTTAGAGTTCCAAATACATGTATCCCTATAGGAGAAAACAGAGTGAAACCTCAAAATGTAAACGGTTACTGGAAACGAACGGTTTAACCTAGAAGAACTAAATTTGGCGAGCCAAGTGAGATTGGTGTACTGATCATTACCTGAAAGTATCATCAAGATTGGGTGAAAAAGTGTTTGCTGAGATTTCAGGCAACTCGTAGTTTTTTGGAAGCTTGGCAAGCCCTTTCCATGAAAGTGATTCTCGCCAGTCTCTGCTTAGGGCTACATCAACACCAAACAAACCATAGAGATAGAACTTGAAACTGCTTTATTGTGTCATGTTTCAAAGAGCTAGCACAAACCGTGTTTGATTTAGAGTTGCAAATACATGTATCCCTATAGGAGAAAACAGAGTGAAACCTCAAAATGAAAACGGTTACTGCAAACGAACGGTTTAACCTAGAAGAACGAAATTTGGCAAGCCAAGTGGGATTGGTGTACTGATCATTACCTGAAAGTATCATCAAGATTGGGTGAAAAAGTGTTTGCTGAGATTTCAGGCAACTCGTAGTTTTTTGGAAGCTTGGCAACCCCTTTCCACGAAAGTGTTTCTCGCCAGTCTCTGCTTAGGGCTACATCAACAGGAAACAAACCATAGAGATAGAACTTGAAACTACTTTATTGTGTCAAGTTACAAAGAGCTAGCACAAACCGTGTTTGATTTAGAGTTCCAAATACATGTATCCCTATAGGAGAAAACAGAGTGAAACCTCAAAAATAAAACGGTTACTGCAAACGAAAGGTTTAACCTAGAAGAACGAAATTTGGCAAGCCAAGTGGGATTGGTGTACTGATCATTACCTGAAAGTATCATCAAGATTGGGTTAAAAAGTGTTTGCGGAGATTTCAGGCAACTCGTAGTTTTTTGGAAGCTTGGAAACCCCTTTCCATGAAAGTGATTCTCGCCAGTCTCTACTTAGGGTTACATCAACAGCAAACAAACCATAGAGATAGAACTTGAAACTGCTTTATTGTGTCAAGTTTCAAAGAGCTAGCACAAACCGTGTTTGATTTAGAGTTCAAAATACATGTATCCCTATAGGAGAAAACAGAGTGAAACCTCAAAATGTAAACGGTTAATGCAAACGAACGGTTTAACCTAGAAGAATGAAATTTGGCGAGCCTAGTGGGATTGGTGTAATGATCATTACCTGAAAGTATCATCAAGATTGGGTGAAAAAGTGTTTGCTGAAATTTCAGGCAACTCGTAGTTTTTTGGAGCTTGGCAAGCCCTTTCCATGAAAGTGATTCACGCCAGTCTCTGCTTAGGGCTACATCAACAGCAAACAAACCATAGAGATAGAACTGAAACTGCTTTATTGTGTCAAGTTTCAAAGAGCTAGCACAAACCGTGTTTGATTTAGAGTTCCAAATACATGTATCTCTACAGGAGAAAACAGAGAGAAACCTCAAAATGAAAACGGTTACTTCAAACGAATGGTTTAACCTAGAAGAACGAAATTTGGCGAGCCAAGTGGGATTGGTGTACTGATCATTACCTGAAAGTATCATCAAGATTGGGTGAAAAAGTGTTTGCTGAGATTTCAGGCAACTCGTAGTTTTTTGGAAGATTGACAAGCCCTTACCATGAAAGTGATTCTCGCCAGTCTCTGCTTAGGGCTACATCAACAGCAAACAAACCATAGTGATATAACTTGAAACAGCTTTATTGTGCCAAGTTTCAAAGAGCTAGCACACACCGTGTTTGATTTAGAGTTCCAAATACATGTATCCCTATAGGAGAAAACAGAGTGAAACCTCAAAATGAAAACGGTTACTGCAAACGAACGGTTTAACGTAGAAGAACGAAATTTGGCGAGCCAAGAGGGATTGGTGTACTGATCATTACCTGAAAGTATCATCAAGATTGGGTGAAAAGGTGTTTGCTGAGATTTCAGGAAACTCATAGTTTTTTGGAAGCTTCACAAGCCCTTACCATGAAAGTGATTCTCACCAGTCTCTGCTTAGGGCTACATCAACAGCAAACAAACCATAGTGATATAACTTGAAACAGCTTTATTGTGCCAAGTTTCAGAGAGCTAGCACAAACAGTGTTTGATTTAGAGTTCCAAATACATGTATCCCTATAGGAGAAAATAGAGTGAAACCTCAAAATGTAAACGGTTAATGCAAATAAGCGGTTTAACATAGAAGAACTAAATTTGGCGAGCCAAGTGGGATTGGTGTACTGATCATTAACTGAAAGTATCATCAAGATTGGGTGAAAAAGTGTTTGCTGAGATTTCAGGCAACTTGTAGTTTTTTGGAAGCTTGGCAAGCCCTTTCCATTAAAGTGATTCTCGTCAGTCTCTGCTTAGGGCTACATCAACAGCAAACAAACCATAGAGATAGAACTTGGAACTGCTTTATTGTGTCAAATTTCAAAGACCTATTACAAACCGTGTTTGATTTAGAGTTCCAAATACATGTATCCCTATAGGAGTAAACAGAGTGAAACCTCAAAATGAAAACGGTTACTGCAAATGAACGGTTTAACCTAGAAGAACGAAATTTGGCGAGCCAACTTGGATGGGTGTACTGATCATTACCTGAAAGTATCATCAAGATTGGGTGAAAAAGTGTTTGCTGTGATTTCAGGCAACTCGTAGTTTTTTGGAAGCTTGGCATGCCCTTTCCATGAAAGTGATTCTCGCCAGTCTCTGCTTAGGGCTACATCAACAGCAAAGAAACCATAGAGATAGAACTTGAAACTGCTTTATTGTGTCAAGTTTCAAGGAGCTAGCACAAACCGTGTTTGATTTAGAGTTCCAAATACATGTATCCCTATAGGAGAAAACAGAGTTAAACCTCAAAATGAAAGCGGTTAAAGCAAACGAACGGTTTCACCTAGAAGAACGAAATTTGGCGAGCCAAGTGGGATTGGTGTACTGATCATTACCTGAAAGTATCATCAAGATTGGGTGAAAAAGTGTTTGCTGAGATTTCAGGAAACTCGTAGTTTTTTGGAAGCTTGGCAAGCCCTTTCCATGAAAGCTATTCTCACCAGTCTCTGCTTCGGGCTACATCAACAGCAAACAAACCGTAGAGATAGAACTTGAAACTGCTTAATTGTGTCTAGTATCAAAGAGCTAGCACAAACCGTGTTTCATTTAGAGTTCCAAATATATGTATCCCTATAGGAGAAAACAGAGTGAAACCTCAAAATAAAAACGGTTACTGCAAATGAACGGTTTAACCTAGAAGAACGAAATTTGGTGAGATAAGTGAGATTGGTGTAGTGATCATTTCCTGAAAGTATCATCAAGATTTGGTGATAAAGTGTTTGCTGAGATTTCAGGCAACTCGAAGCTTTTTGAAGCTTGTCAAGCCCTTTCCATGAAAGTGATTCTTGTCAGTCTCTGTTTATGGCTACATCAACAGCAGACAAACCATAGAGATAGAACTGGAAACTGCTGTATTGTGTCAAGTTTCAAAGAGCCTGCACAAACCGTGTTTGATTTAGAGTTCCAAATACATGTATCCCTATAGGAGAAAACAGAGTGAAATCTCAAAATCAAAACGGTTACTGCAAACGAACGGTTCAACCTAGAAGAACAAAATTTGGCGAGCCAAGTGGGATTGGTGTACTGATCATTACCTGAAAGTATCATCAAGATTGGTTGAAAAAGTGTTTGCTGAGATTTCAGGCAACTCGTAGTTTTTTGGACGCATGGCAAGCCCTTTCCATGAAAGTGATTCTCGCCAGTCTCTGCTTAGGGCTACATCAACAGCAAACAAACCATAGAGACAGAACCTGAAACTGCTTTATTGTGTCAAGTTTCAAAGAGCTAGCACAAACCGTGTTTGATTTAGAGTTCCAAATACATGTATTCCTATAGGAGAAAACAGAGTGAAACCTCAAAATGTAAACGGTTACTGCAAACGAACGGTTTAACCTAGAAGAGCAAAATTTGGCGAGAAAAGTGAGATTGGTGTACTGATCATTACCTGAAAGTATCATCAAGATTGGGTGAAAAAGTGTTTGCTGAGATTTCAGGAAACTCGTAGTCCTTTGGAAGCTTGGCAAGCCCTTTCCATGAAAGTGATTCTCGTCAGTCTCTGCTTAGGGCTACATCAACAGAAAAAAAAACCATAGAGATAGAATTTGAAACTGCTTTATTGTGTCATGTTTTAAAGAGCTAGCACAAACCGTGTTTGATTTAGAGTTCCAAATACATGTATTTCTATAGGAGAAAACAGAGTGAAACCTCAAAATGAAAACGGTTACTGCAAACGAACTGTTTAACCTAGAAGAACGAAATTTGGCGAGCCAAGTGGGATTGGTGTACAGATCATTACCTGAAAGTATCATCAAGATCGGGTGAAAAAGTGTTTGCTGAGATTTCAGGGAACTCGTAGTTCTTTGGAAGCTTGGCAAGCCCTTTCCATGAAAGTGATTCTCGCCAGTCTCTGCTTAGGGCTACATCAACAGCAAACAAACCATAGAGATAGAACTTGAAACTGCTTTATTGTGTCAAGTTTCAAAGAGCTAGCACAAACCGTGTTTGATTTAGAGTTCCAAATACATGTATCCCTATTGGAGAAAACAGAGTGAAACCTCAAAGTGAAAACGGTTACTGCAAACGAACCGTTTAACCTAGAAGAACGAAATTTGGCGAGCCAAGTGGGAATGGTGTACTGATCATTACCTGAAAGTATCATCAAGATTGGGTGAAAAAGTGTTTGCTGAGATTTCAGGCAACTCGTAGTTTTTTGGAAGTTTGTCAAGCCCTTTCCATGAAAGCTATTCTCACCAGTCTCTGCTTCGGGCTACACCAACAGCAAACAAACCATAGAGATTGATCTGGAAACTGCTGTTTTGTGTCAAGTTTCAAAGATCTAGCACAAACAGTCTTTGATTTAGAGTTCCAAATACATGTATCCCTATAGGACAAAACAGAGTGAAACCTCAAAATGAAAACGGTTACTGCAAACGAACGGTTTAACCTAGAAGAACGAAATTTGGCGAGCCAAGTGGGATTGTTGTACTGATGATTACCTGAAAGTATCATCAAGATTGGGTGAAAAAGTGTTTGCTGAGATTTCAGGCAACTCGTAGTTCTTTTGAAGCTTGGCAAGCCCTTTCCATGAAAGTGATTCTTGTCAGTCTCTGTTTATGGCTACATCAACAGCAAACAAACCATAGAGATAGAACTTGAAAATGCTTTATTGTGTCAAGTTTCAAAGAGCTAGCACAAACCGTGTTTGATTTAGAGTTCCAAATACATGTATCCCTATAGGAGAAAACAGAGTGCAACCTCAAAATGAAAACGGTTACTGCAAACGAACGGTTTAACCTAGAAGAATGAAATTTGGCGAGCCAAGTGGGATTAATGCACTGATCATTACCTGAAAGTATCATCAAGATTGGGTGAAAAAGTGTATGCTGAGATTTCAGGCAACTCGTAGTTTTTTGGAAGCTTCGCAAGCCCTTTCCATGAAAGTGGTTTTCGCCAGTCTCTGCTTAGGGCTGCATGAACAGCAAACAAACCATAGAGATAGAACTTGAAACTGCTTTATTGTGTCAAGTTTCAAAGAGCTAGCACAAACCGTGTTTGATTTAGAGTTCCAAATACATGTATCCCTATAGGAGAAAACAGAGTGAAACCTCAAAATGAAAACGGTTACTGCAAACGAACGGTTTAACCTAGAAGAACAAAATTTGGTGAGCCAAGTGGGATTGGTGTACTGATCATTACCTGAAAGTATCATCAAGATTGGGTGAAAAAGTGTTTGCTGAGATTTCAGGCAACTCGTAGTTTTTTGGAAGTTTGGCAAGCCCTTTCCATGAAAGCTATTCACACCAGTCTCTGCTTCGGGCTACATCAACAGCAAACAAACCGTAGAGATAGAACGTGAAACTGCTTTATTGTGTCAAGTATCAAAGAGCTAGCACAAACCGTGTTTCATTTAGAGTTCCAAATATATGTATCCCTATAGGAGAAAACAGAGTGAAACCTCAAAATAAAAACGGTTACTGCAAACGAACGGTTTAACCTAGAAGAACAAAATTTGGCGAGCCAAGTGGGATTGTTGTACTGATGACTACCTGAAAGTATCATCAAGATTGGGTGAAAAAGTGTTTGCTGAGATTTAAGGCAACTCGTAGTTTTTTGAAGCTTGTCAAGCCCTTTCCATGAAAGTGATTCTCGCCAGTCTCTGCTTAGGGCTACATCAACAGGAAACAAACCATAGAGATAGAACTTGAAACTGCTTTATTGTGTCAAGTTTCAAAGCGCTAGCACAAACCGTGTTTGATTTAGAGTTCCAAATACATGTATCCCTATAGGAGAAAACAAAGTGAAATCTCAAAATGAAAACGGTTACTGCAAACGAACGGTTCAACCTAGAAGAACGAAATTTAGCGAGCCAAGTGGGATTGGTGTAGTGATCATTACCTGAAAGTATCATCAAGATTGGGTGAAAAAGTGTTTGCTGAGATTTCAGGCAACTCGTAGTTTTTTGGACGCTTGGCAATCCCTTTCCATGAAAGTGATTCTCACCAGTCGCTGCTTAGGGCTACATCAACAGCAAACAAACCATAGATACAGAACCTGAAACTGCTTTATTGTTTCAAGTTTCAAAGAGCTAGAAAAAACCGTGTTTGATTTACAGTTCCAAATACATGTATTCCTATAGGAGAAAACAGAGTGAAACCTCAAAATGAAAACGGTTACTGCAAATGAAGGGTTTAACCTAGAAGAACAAAATTTGGCGAGAAAAGTGAGATTGGTGTACTGATCATTACCTGAAAGTATCATCAAGATTGGGTGAAAAAGTGTTTGCTGAGATTTCAGGCAACTCATAGTTCTTTGGAAGCTTGGCAAGCCCTTTCCATGAAAGTGATTCTCGTCAGTCTCTGCTTAGGGCTACATCAACAAAAACAAACCATAGAGATAGAACTTGAAACTGCTTTATTGTGTCAAGTTTCAAAGAGCTAGCACAAACCGTGTTTGATTTAGAGTTCCAAATACATGTATCCCTATAGGAGAAAACAGAGTGAAACCTCAAAATGAAAACGGTTACTGCAAACGAACGGTTTAACCTAGAAGAACAAAATTTGGCGAGCCAAGTGGGATTGGTGTACTGATCATTACCTGAAAGTATCATCAAGATTGGGTGAAAAAGTGTTTGCTGAGATTTCAGGCAACTCGTAGTTTTTTGGAAGTTTGGCAAGCCCTTTCCATGAAAGCTATTCACACCAGTCTCTGCTTCGGGCTACATCAACAGCAAACAAACCGTAGAGATAGAACTTGAAACTGCTTTATTGTGTCAAGTATCAAAGAGCTAGCACAAACCGTGTTTCATTTAGAGTTCCAAATATATGTATCCCTATAGGAGAAAACAGAGTGAAATCTCAAAATAAAAACGGTTACTGCAAATGAACGGTTTAACCTAGAAGAACGAAATTTGGTGAGATAAGTGAGATTGGTGTAGTGATCATTACCTGAAAGTATCATCAAGATTGGGTGAAAAAGTGTTTGCTGAGATTTAAGGCAACTCGTAGTTTTTTGAAGCTTGTCAAGCCCTTTCCATGAAAGTGATTCTTGTCAGTCTCTCTTTATGGCTACATCAACAACAAACAAACCATAGAGATAGAACTGGAAACTGCTTTATTGTGTCAAGTTTCAAAGAGCTAGCACAAACCGTGTTTGATTTAGAGTTCCAAATACATGTATCCCTATAGGAGAAAACAGAGTGAAATCTCAAAATGAAAACATTTACTGCAAACGAACGGTTCAACCTAGAAGAACGAAATTTAGCGAGCCAAGTGGGATTGGTGTACTGATCATTACCTGAAAGTATCATCAAGATTGGGTGAAAAAGTGTTTGCTGAGATTTCAGGCAACTCGTAGTTTTTTGGACGCTTGGCAATCCCTTTCCATGAAAGTGATTCTCGCCAGTCTCTGCTTAGGGCTACATCAACAGCAAACAAACCATCGAGATAGAACTTGAAACTGCTTTATTGTGTCAAGTTTCAAAGAGCTAGCACACACCGTGTTTGATTTAGAGTTCCAAATACATGTATCCCTATTGGAGAAAACAGAGTGAAACCTCAAAGTGAAAACGGTTACTGCAAACGAACGGTTTAACCTAGAAGAACGAAATTTGGCGAGCCAAGTGGGATTGTTGTACTGATGACTACCTGAAAGTATCATCAAGATTGGGTGAAAAAGTGTTTGCTGAGATTTCAGGCAACTCGTAGTTCTTTTGAAGCTTGGCAAGCCCTTTCCATGAAAGTGATTCTTGTCAGTCTCTGTTTATGGCTACATCAACAGCAAACAAACCATAGAGATAGAACTTGAAACTGCTTTTTTGTGTCAAGTTTCAAAGAGCTAGCACAAACCGTGTTTGATTTAGAGTTCCAAATACATGTATCCCTATAGGAGAAAACAGAGTGAAACCTCAAAATGAAAACGGTTACTGCAAACGAACGGTTTAACCTAGAAGAATGAAATTTGGCGAGCCAAGTGGGATTAATGCACTGATCATTACCTGAAAGTATCATCAAGATTGGGTGAAAAAGTGTTTGCTGAGATTTCAGGCAACTCATAGTTTTTTGGAAGCTTGGCAAGCCCTTTCCATGAAAGTGATTCTCGCCAATCTCTGCTTAGGGCTACATCAACAGCAAACAAACCATAGAGATAGAACTTGAAACTGCTTTATTGTGTCAAGTTTCACAAAGCTAGCACAAACCGTGTTTGATTTAGAGTTCAAAATACATGTATCCCTATAGGAGAAAACAGAGTGAAACCTCAAAATGAAAACACTCACTGCAAACGAAAGGTTTAACCTAGAAGAACAAAATTTGGCGATCCAAGTGGGATTGGTGTACTGATCATTACCTGAAAGTATCATCAAGATTGGTTGAAAAAGTGTTTGCTGAGATTTCAGGCAACTCGTAGTTCTTTGGAAGCTTGGCAAGCCCTTTAAATGAAAGTGATTTTTTTCAGTCTCTGTTTATGGCTACATCAACAGCAAACAAACCATAGAGATAGAACTTGAAACTGCTTTATTGTGTCAAGTTTCAAAGAGCTAGCACAAACCTTGTTTGATTTAGAGTTCAAAATACATGTATCCCTATAGGAGAAAACAGAGTGAAACCTCAAAATGAAAACGGTTACTGCATAAAAACGGTTTAACCTAGAAGAACGAAATTTGGCGAGCCAAGTGGAATGGGTGTACTGATCATAACCTGAAAGTATCATCAAGATTGGGTGACAAAGTGTTTGCTGAGATTTCAAGCAACTCGTAGATTTTTGGAAGCTTGGCAAGCCCTTTCCATGAAAGTGATTCTCGCCAGGCTCTGATTAGGGCTACATCAACAGCAAACAAACCATAGAGATAGAACTTGAAACTGCTTTATTGTGTCAAGTTTCAAAAAGCAAGCACAAACCGTGTTTGATTTAGAGTTCCAAATACATGTATCCCTATAGGAGAAAACAGAGTGAAACCTCAAAATGAAAATGGTTGCTGCAAATGAACGGTATAACGTATAAGAACGAAATTTGACTAGGCAAGTGGGATTGGTGTACTAATCATTACCTGAAAGTATCATCAAATTGGGTGAAAAAGTGTTTGCTGAGATTTCAGGCAACTCATAGTTCTTGGGAAGCTTGGCAAGCCCTTTCCATGAAAGTGATTCTCGTCAGTCTCTGCTTAGGGCTACATCAACAAAAACAAACCATAGAGATAGAACTTGAAACTGCTTTATTGTGTCAAGTTTCAAAGAGCTAGCACAAACCGTGTTTGATTTAGAGTTCCAAATACATGTATCCCTATAGGAGAAAACAGAGTGAAACCTCAAAATGAAAACGGTTACTGCAAACGTACGGTTTAACCTAGAAGAACAAAATTTGGCGAGCCAAGTGGGATTGGTGTACTGATCATTACCTGAAAGTATCATCAAGATTGGGTGAAAAAGTGTTTGCTGAGATTTCAGGCAACTCGTAGTTTTTTGGAAGTTTGGCAAGCCCTTTCCATGAAAGCTATTCACACCAGTCTCTGCTTCGGGCTACATCAACAGCAAACAAACCGTAGAGATAGAACTTGAAACTGCTTTATTGTGTCAAGTATCAAAGAGCTAGCACAAACCGTGTTTCATTTAGAGTTCCAAATATATGTATCCCTATAGGAGAAAACAGAGTGAAATCTCAAAATATAAACGGTTACTGCAAATGAACGGTTTAACCTAGAAGAACGAAATTTGGTGAGATAAGTGAGATTGGTGTAGTGATCATTACCTGAAAGTATCATCAAGATTGGGTGCAAAAGTGTTTGCTGAGATTTAAGGCAACTCGTAGTTTTTTGAAGCTTGTCAAGCCCTTTCCATGAAAGTGATTCTTGTCAGTCTCTCTTTATGGCTACATCAACAACAAACAAACCATAGAGATAGAACTGGAAACTGCTTTATTGTGTCAAGTTTCAAAGAGCTAGCACAAACCGTGTTTGATTTAGAGTTCCAAATACATGTATCCCTATAGGAGAAAACAGAGTGAAATCTCAAAATGAAAACGGTTACTGCAAACGAACGGTTCAACCTAGAAGAACGAAATTTAGCGAGCCAAGTGGGATTGGTGTACTGATCATTACCTGAAAGTATCATCAAGATTGGGTGAAAAAGTGTTTGCTGAGATTTCAGGCAACTCGTAGTTTTTTGGACGCTTGGCAATCCCTTTCCATGAAAGTGATTCTCGCCAGTCTCTGCTTAGGGCTACATCAACAGCAAACAAACCATCGAGATAGAACTTGAAACTGCTTTATTGTGTCAAGTTTCAAAGAGCTAGCACACACCGTGTTTGATTTAGAGTTCCAAATACATGTATCCCTATTGGAGAAAACAGAGTGAAACCTCAAAGTGTAAACGGTTACTGCAAACGAACGGTTTAACCTAGAAGAACGAAATTTGGCGAGCGAAGTGGGATGGGTGTACTGATCATTACCTGAAAGTATCATCAAGATTGGGTGAAAAAGTGTTTGCTGATATTTCAGGCAACTCGTAGTTTTTTGGAAGCTTGGCAAGCCCTTTCCATGAAAGTGATTCTCGCCAGTCTCTGCTTAGGGCTACATCAACAGCAAACACCCCATAGAGATAGAACTTGAAACTGCTTATTGTGTCAAGTTTCAAAGAGCTAGCACAAACCGTGTTTGGTTTAGAGTTCCAAATACATGTATGCGTAAAGGAGAAAACAGAGTGAAACCTCAAAATGAAAACGGTTACTGCAAACGAAGGGTTTAACCTAGAAGAACGAAATTTGGCGAGCCAAGTGGGATTGGTGTAGTGATCATTAACTGAAAGTATCATCAAGATTGGGTGAAAAAGTGTTTGCTGAGATTTCAGGCAACTCGTAGTTTTTTGGAAGTTTGTCAAGCCCTTTCCATGAAAGCTATTCTCACCTGTCTCTGCTTCGGGCTACACCAACAGCAAACAAACCATAGAGATTGATCTTGAAACTGCTGTTTTGCGTCAAGTTTCAAAGAGCTAGCACAAACCGTGTTTGATTTAGAGTTCCAAATACATGTATCCCTATAGGAGAGAACAGAGTGAAACCTCAAAATGAAAACGGTTACTGCTAACGAAGGGTTTAACCTAGAAGAACGAAATTTGGCGAGAAAAATGGGACTGGAGTTCTGATCATTACCTGAAAGTATCATCAAGATTGGGTGAAAAAGTGTTTGCTGAGATTTCAGGCAACTCGTAGTTCTTTGGAAGCTTGGCAAGCCCTTTCCATGAAAGTGATTCTGGCCAGTCTCTGCTTAGGGCTACATCAACAGCAAACAAACCATAGAGATAGAACTTGAAACTGCTTTATAATGTCAAGTTTCAAAGAGCTAGCACAAACCGTGTTTTATTTACAGTTCCAAATACATGTATCCCTATAGGAAAAAACAGAGTGAAACCTCAAAATGAAAACGGTTACTGCAAACGAACGGTTTAACCTAGAAGAACGAAATTTGGCGAGCCAAGTGGGATTGTTGTACTGATGATTACCTGAAAGTATCATCAAGATTGGGTGAAAAAGTGTTTGCTGAGATTTCAGGCAACTCGTAGTTCTTTTGAAGCTTGGCAAACCCTTTCCATGAAAGTGATTCTTGTCAGTCTCTGTTTATGGCTACATCAACAGCAAACAAACCATAGAGATAGAACTTGAAACTGCTTTTTTGTGTCAAGTTTCAAAGAGCTAGCACAAACCGTGTTTGATTTAGAGTTCCAAATACATGTATCCCTATAGGAGAAAACAGAGTGAAACCTCAAAATGAAAACGGTTACTGCAAACGAACGGTTTAACCTAGAAGAATGAAATTTGGCGAGCCAAGTGGGATTAATGCACTGATCATTACCTGAAAGTATCAACAAGATTGGGTGAAAAAGTGTTTGCTGAGATTTCAGGCAACTCATAGTTTTTTGGAAGCTTGGCAAGCCCTTTCCATGAAAGTGATTCTCGCCAATCTCTGCTTAGGGCTACATCAACAGCAAACAAACCATAGAGATAGAACTTGAAACTGCTTTATTGTGTCAAGTTTCAGAAAGCTAGCACAAACCGTGTTTTATTTAGAGTTCAAAATACATGTATCCCTATAGGAGAAAACAGAGTGAAACCTCAAAATGAAAACACTCACTGCAAACGAAAGGTTTAACCTAGAAGAACAAAATTTGGCGATCCAAGTGGGATTGGTGTACTGATCATTACCTGAAAGTATCATCAAGATTGGTTGAAAAAGTGTTTGCTGAGATTTCAGGCAACTCGTAGTTCTTTGGAAGCTTGGCAAGCCCTTTCCATGAAAGTGATTTTTTTCAGTCTCTGTTTATGGCTACATCAACAGCAAACAAACCATAGAGATAGAACTTGAAACTGCTTTATTGTGTCAAGTTTCAAAGAGCTAGCACAAACCGTGTTTGATTTAGAGTTCCAAATACATGTATTCCTATAAAAGAAAACAAGTGAAACCTCAAAATGAAAACGGTTACTGCAAACGAATGGTTTAACCTAGAAGAACGAAATTTGGCGAGCCAAGTGAGATTGGTGTACTGATCATTACCTGAAAGTATCATCAAGATTGGGTGAAAAAGCGTTTTCTGAGATTTCAGGAAACTCGTAGTTTTTTGGAAGCTTGGCAAGCCCTTTCCATGAAAGTGATTCTCGCCAGTCTCTGCTTAGGGCTACATCAACAGCAAACAATCCATAGAGAGAGAACTTGAAACTGCTTTATTGTGTTAAGTTTCAAAGAGCTAGCACAAACCGTGTTTGATTTAGAGTTCCAAATAAATGTATCACTATAGGAGAAAACAGAGTGAAACCTCAAAATGAAAACGGTTACTGCATAAAAACGGTTTAACCTAGAAGAAGGAAATTTGGCGAGCCAAGTGGAATGGGTGTACTGATCATAACCTGAAAGTATCATCAAGATTGGGTGAAAAAGTGTTTGCTGAGATTTCAAGAAACTCGTAGTTTTTTGGAAGCGTGGCAAGCCCTTTCCATGAAAGTGATTCTCGCCAGTCTCTGCTTAGTGCTACATCAACAGCAAACAAACCATAGAGAGAGAACTTGAAACTGCTTTATTGTGTGACGTTTCAAAAAGCTATCACAAACCTTGTTTTATTTAGTGTTCAAAATACATGTATCCCTATAGGAGAAAACAGAGTGAAACCTCAAAATGAAAACGGTCACTGCAAACGAACGGTTTAACCTAGAAGAACAAAATTTGGCGAGCCAAGTGGGATTGGTGTACTGATATTTACCTGAAAGTATCATCAAAATTGGGTGAAAAAGTGTTTGCTGAGAATTCAGGCAACTCGTAGTTCTTTGGAAGCTTGGCAAGCCCTTTCCATGAAAGTGATTTTTCTAAGTCTCTGTTTATGGCTACATCAACAGCAAACAAACCATAGAGATAGAACTTGAAACTGCTTTATTGTGTCAAGTTTCAAAGACCTAGCACAAACCGTGTTTGATTTAGAGTTCCAAATACATGTATTCCTATAGGAGAAAATAGAGTGAAACCTCAAAATGAAAACGGTTACTGCAAACGAATAGTTTAACCTAGAAGAACGAAATTTGGCGAGCCAAGTGAGATTGGTGTACTGATCATTACCTGAAAGTATCATCAAGATTGGGTGAAAAACCGTTTTCTGAGATTTCAGGAAACTCGTAGTTTTTTGTAAGCTTGGCAAGCCCTTTCCATGAAAGTGATTCTCGCCAGTCTCTGCTTAGGGCTACATCAACAGGAAACAAACCATAGAGATAGAACTTGAAACTGCTTTATTGTGTCAAGTTTCAAAGAGCTAGCACAAACCGTGTTTGATTTAGATTTCCAAATACATGTATCCCTATAGGAGAAAACAGAGTGAAACCTCAAAATGAAAACGGTTACTGCAAACGAACAGTTTAACATAGAAGAACGAAATTTGGCGAACCAAGTGAGATTTGTGTACTGATCATGACCTCAAAGTATCATCAAGATTGGGTGAAAAAGTGTTTGCTGAGATTTCAGGCAACTCGTAGTTCTTTGGAAACTTGGCAAGCCCTTTCCATGAAAGTGATTCTCGCCAGTCTCTGCTTAGTGCTACATCAACAGCAAACAAACAATAGAGATAGAACTTGAAAGTGCTTTATTTTGTCAGGTTTTAAAGACCTAATACAAACCGTGTTTGATTTAGAGTTCCAAATACATGTATCCCTATAGGAGAAAACACAGTGAAACCTCAAAATGAAAATGGTTACTGCAAACGAACGGTTTAACCTAGAAGAACGAAATTTGGCAAGACAAGTGAGATTTGTGTACTGATCATTACCTGAAAGTATCATCAAGATCGGGTGAAAAAGTGTTTGCTGAGAATTCAGGCAACTCGTAGTTTTTGGAAGCTTGGCAAGCGCTTTCCATGAAAGTGATTCTCGCCAGTCTCTTCTTAGGGCTACATCAACAGCAAACGAACCATAGAGATAGAACTTGATACTGCTTTATTGTGTCAAGTTTCAAAGAGCTAGCACAAACCGTGTTTGATTTAGAGTTCCAAATACATGTATTCCTATAGGAGAAAAGAGTGAAACCTCAAAATGAAAACGGTTATTGCAAACGAACGGTTTAACCTAGAAGAACGAAATTTGGCGAGCCAAGTGAGATTGGTGTACTGATCATTACCTGAAAGTTTCATCAAGATTGGTTGAAAAAGTGTTTTCTGAGATTTCAGGCAACTCGTAGTTTTTTGGAGCTTGGCAAGCCCTTTCCATGAAAGTGATTGTCGCCAGTCTCTGCTTAGGGCTACATCAACAGCAAACAAACGATAGAGATAGAACTTGAAACTGCTTTATTGTGTTAAGTTTCAAAGAGCTAGCACAAACCGTGTTTGATTTAGAGTTCCAAATAAATGTATCACTATAGGAGAAAACAGAGTGAAACCTCAAAATGAAAACAGTTACTGCATAAAAACGGTTTAACCTAGAAGAACGAAATTTGGCGAGCCAAGTGGAATGGGTGTACTGATCATAACCTGAAAGTATCATCAAGATTGGGTGAAAAACCGTTTTCTGAGATTTCAGGAAACTCGTAGTTTTTTGTAAGCTTGGCAAGCCCTTTCCATGAAAGTGATACTCGCCAGTCTCTGCTTAGCGCTACATCAACAGGAAACGAACCACAGAGATAGAACTTGAAACTGCGTTATTGTGTCAAGTTTCAAAGAGCTAGCACAAACCGTGTTTGATATAGATTTCCAAATACATGTATCCCTAAAGGAGAAAACAGAGTGAAACCTCAAAATGAAAACGGTTACTGCCAACGAACAGTTTACCATAGAAGAACTAAATTTGGTGAACCAAGTGAGATTTGTGTACTGATCATCACCTCAAAGTATCATCAAGATTGGGTGAAAAAGTGTTTGCTGAGATTTCAGGCAACTCGTAGTTCTTTGGAAGCTTGACAAGCCCTTTCCATGAAAGTGATTTTTCTAAGTCTCTGTATATGGCTACATAAACAGCAAACAAACCATAGAGATAGAACTTGAAACTGCTTTATTGTGTCAAGTTTCAAAGAGCTAGCACAAACCGTGTTTGATTTAGAGTTCCAAATACATGTATTCCTATAGGAGAAAACAGAGTGAAACCTCAAAATGAAAACGGTTACTGCAAACGAATGGTTTAACCTAGAAGAACGAAATTTGGCGAGCCAAGTGAGATTCGTGTACTGATCATTACCTGAAAGTATCATCAAGATTGGGTGAAAAAGCGTTTTCTGAGATTTCAGGAAACTCGTAGTTTTTTGGAAGCTTGGCAAGCCCTTTCCATGAAAGTGATTCTCGCCAGTCTTTGCTTAGGGCTACATCAACAGCAAACAAACCATAGAGATAGAACTTGAAACTGCTTTATTGTGTCAAGTTTCAAAGACCTAGCACAAACCGTGTTTGATTTAGAGTTCCAAATACATGTATTCCTATAAGAGAATACAGAGTGAAACCTCAAAATGAAAACGGTTACTGCAAACGAATGGTTTAACCTAGAAGAACGAAATTTGGCGAGCCAAGTGAGATTGGTGTACTGATCATTACCTGAAAGTATCATGAAGATTGGGTGAAAAAGCGTTTTCTGAGATTTCAGGAAACTCGTAGTTTTTTGGAAGCTTGGCAAGCCCTTTCCATGAAAGTGGTTTTCGCCAGTCTCTGCTTAGGGCTGCATGAACAGTAAACAAACCATAGAGATAGAACTTGAAACTGCTTTATTGTGTCAAGTTTCAAAGAGCTAGCACAAACCGTGTTTGATTTAGAGTTCCAAATACATGTATCCCTATAGGAGAAAACAGAGTGAAACCTCAAAATGAAAACGGTTACTGCAAACGAACGGTTTAACCTAGAAGAACAAAATTTGGTGAGCCAAGTGGGATTGGTGTACTGATCATTACCTGAAAGTATCATCAAGATTGGGTGAAAAAGTGTTTGCTGAGATTTCAGGCAACTCGTAGTTTTTTGGAAGTTTGGCAAGCCCTTTCCATGAAAGCTATTCACACCAGTCTCTGCTTCGGGCTACATCAACAGCAAACAAACCGTAGAGATAGAACTTGATACTGCTTTATTGTGTCAAGTATCAAAGAGCTAGCACAAACCGTGTTTCATTTAGATTTCCAAATATATGTATCCCTATAGGAGAAAACAGAGTGAAACCTCAAAATAAAAACGGTTACTGCAAATGAACGGTTTAACCTAGAAGAACGAAATTTGGTGAGATAAGTGAGACTGGTGTAGTGATCATTACCTGAAAGTATCATCAAGATTGGGTGAAAAAGTGTTTGCTGAGATTTAAGGCAACTCGTAGTTTTTTGAAGCTTGTCAAGCCCTTTCCATGAAAGTGATTCTTGTCAGTCTCTATTTATGGCTACATCAACAACAAACAAACCATAGAGATAGAACTGGAAACTGCTTTATTGTGTCAAGTTTCAAAGCGCTAGCGCAAACCGTGTTTGATTTAGAGTTTCAAATACATGTATCCCTATAGGAGAAAACAAAGTGAAATCTCAAAATGAAAACGGTTACTGCAAACGAACGGTTCAACCTAGAAGAACGAAATTTAGCGAGCCAAGTGGGATTGGTGTACTGATCATTACCTGAAAGTATCATCAAGATTGGGTGAAAAAGTGTTTGCTGAGATTTCAGGCAACTCGTAGTTTTTTGGACGCTTGGCAATCCCTTTCCATGAAAGTGATTCTCACCAGTCTCTGCTTAGGGCTACATCAACAGCAAACAAACCATAGATACAGAACCTGAAACTGCTTTATTGTTTCAAGTTTCAAAGAGCTAGAAAAAACCGTGTTTGATTTAGAGTTCCAAATACATGTATTCCTACAGGAGAAAACAGAGTGAAACCTCAAAATGAAAACGGTTACTGCAACCGAACGGTTTAACCTAGAAGAACAAAATTTGGCGAAAAAGTGAGATTGGTGTACTGATCATTACCTGAAAGTATCATCAAGATTGGGTGAAAAAGTGTTTGCTGAGATTTCAGGCAACTCGTAGTTCTTTGGAAGCTTGGCAAGCCCTTTCCATGAAAGTGATTCTCGCCAGTCTCTGCTTAGGGCTACATCAACAGCAAACAAACCATAGAGATAGAACTTGAAACTGCTTTATTGTGTCAAGTTTCAAAGAGCTAGCACAAACCGTGTTTGATTTAGAGTTCCAAATACATGTATCCCTATAGGAGAAAACAGAGTGAAACCTCAAAATGAAAACGGTTACTGCAAACGAACGGTTTAACCTAGAAGAACAAAATTTGGCGAGCCAAGTGGGATTGGTGTACTGATCATTACCTGAAAGTATCATCAAGATTGGGTGAAAAAGTGTTTGCTGAGATTTCAGGCAACTCGTAGTTTTTTGGAAGTTTGGCAAGCCCTTTCCATGAAAGCTATTCACACCAGTCTCTGCTTCGGGCTACATCAACAGCAAACAAACCGTAGAGATAGAACTTGAAACTGCTTTATTGTGTCAAGTATCAAAGAGCTAGCACAAACCGTGTTTCATTTAGAGTTCCAAATATATGTATCCCTATAGGAGAAAACAGAGTGAAATCTCAAAATAAAAACGGTTACTGCAAATGAACGGTTTAACCTAGAAGAACGAAATTTGGTGAGATAAGTGAGATTGGTGTAGTGATCATTACCTGAAAGTATCATCAAGATTGGGTGAAAAAGTGTTTGCTGAGATTTAAGGCAACTCGTAGTTTTTTGAAGCTTGTCAAGCCCTTTCCATGAAAGTGATTCTTGTCAGTCTCTCTTTATGGCTACATCAACAACAAACAAACCATAGAGATAGAACTGGAAACTGCTTTATTGTGTCAAGTTTCAAAGAGCTAGCACAAACCGTGTTTGATTTAGAGTTCCAAATACATGTATCCCTAGAGGAGAAAACAGAGTGAAATCTCAAAATGAAAACGGTTACTGCAAACGAACGGTTCAACCTAGAAGAACGAAATTTAGCGAGCCAAGTGGGATTGGTGTACTGATCATTACCTGAAAGTATCATCAAGATTGGGTGAAAAAGTGTTTGCTGAGATTTCAGGCAACTCGTAGTTTTTTGGACGCTTGGCAATCCCTTTCCATAAAAGTGATTCTCGCCAGTCTCTGCTTAGGGCTACATCAACAGCAAACAAACAATAGAGATAGAACTTGAAAGTGCTTTATTGTGTCAAGTTTCAAAGAGCTAGCACACACCGTGTTTGATTTAGAGTTCCAAATACATGTATCCCTATTGGAGAAAACAGAGTGAAACCTCAAAGTGTAAACGGTTACTGCAAACGAACGGTTTAACCTAGAAGAACGAAATTTGGCGAGCGAAGTGGGATGGGTGTACTGATCATTACCTGAAAGTATCATCAAGATTGGGTGAAAAAGTGTTTGCTGATATTTCAGGCAACTCGTAGTTTTTTGGAAGCTTGCAAAGCCCTTTCCATGAAAGTGATTCTCGCCAGTCTCTGCTTAGGGCTACATCAACAGCAAACACCCCATAGAGATAGAACTTGAATCTGCTTATTGTGTCAAGTTTCAAAGAGCTAGCACAAACCGTGTTTGGTTTAGAGTTCCAAATACATGTATGCGTATAGGAGAAAACAGAGTGAAACCTCAAAATGAAAACGGTTACTACAAACGAAGGGTTTAACCTAGAAGAACGAAATTTGGCGAGCCAAGTGGGATTGGTGTAGTGATCATTAACTGAAAGTATCATCAAGATTGGGTGAAAAAGTGTTTGCTGAGATTTCAGGCAACTCGTAGTTTTTTGGAAGTTTGTCAAGCCCTTTCCATGAAAGCTATTCTCACCAGTCTCTGCTTCGGGCTACACCAACAGCAAACAAACCATAGAGATTGATCTTGAAACTGCTGTTTTGCGTCAAGTTTCAAAGACCTAGCACAAACCGTCTTTGATTTAGAGTTGGAAATACATGTATCCCTATAGGACAAAACGGAGTGAAACCTCAAAATGAAAACGGTTACTGCAAACGAACGGTTTAACCTAGAAGAACGAAATTTGGCGAGCCAAGTGGGATTGTTGTACTGATGATTACCTGAAAGTATCATCAAGATTGGGTGAAAAAGTGTTTGCTGAGATTTCAGGAAACTCGTAGTTCTTTTGAAGCTTGGCAAGCCCTTTCCATGAAAGTGATTCTTGTCAGTCTCTGTTTATGGCTACATCAACAGCTAACAAATCATAGAGATAGAACTTGAAACTGCTTTTTTGTGTCAAGTTTCAAAGAGCTAGCACAAACCGTGTTTGATTTAGAGTTCCAAATACATGTATCCCTATAGGAGAAAACAGAGTGAAACCTCAAAATGAAAACGGTTACTGCAAACGAACGGTTTAACCTAGAAGAATGAAATTTGGCGAGCCAAGTGGGATTAATGCACTGATCATTACCTGAAAGTATCATCAAGATTGGGTGAAAAAGTGTTTGCTGAGATTTCAGGCAACTCATAGTTTTTTGGAAGCTTGGCAAGCCCTTTCAATGAAAGTGATTCTCGCCAATCTCTGCTTAGGGCTACATCAACAGCAAACAAACCATAGAGATAGAACTTGAAACTGCTTTATTGTGTCAAGTTTCACAAAGCTAGCACAAACCGTGTTTGATTTAGAGTTCAAAATACATGTATCCCTATAGGAGAAAACAGAGTGAAACCTCAAAATGAAAACACTCACTGCAAACGAAAGGTTTAACCTAGAAGAACAAAATTTGGCGATCCAAGTGGGATTGGTGTACTGATCATTACCTGAAAGTATCATCAAGATTGGTTGAAAAAGTGTTTGCTGAGATTTCAGGCAACTCGTAGTTCTTTGGAAGCTTGGCAAGCCCTTTCCATGAAAGTGATTTTTTTCAGTCTCTGTTTATGGCTACATCAACAGCAAACAAACCATAGAGATAGAACTTGAAACTGCTTTATTGTGTCAAGTTTCAAAGAGCTAGCACAAACCTTGTTTGATTTAGAGTGCAAAATACATGTATCCCTATAGGAGAAAACAGAGTGAAACCTCAAAATGAAAACGGTTACTGCAAACGAACAATTAAACCTAGAAGAACGAAATTTGGCGAGCCAAGTGAGATTTGTGTGCTGATCATTACCTGAAAGTATCATCAAGATTGGGTTAAAAACTGTTTGCTGAGATTTCAGGCAACTCGTAGTTTTTTGGAGCTTGGAAAGCCATTTCCATGAAAGTGATTCTCGCCAGTCTCTGCTTAGGGCTACATCAACAGCAAACAAACCATCGAGATAGAACTTCAAACTGCTTTATTGTGTCAAGTTTCAAAGAGCTCGCACACACCGTGTTTGATTTAGAGTTCCAAATACATGTATCCCTATAGGAGAAAACAAAGTGAAACCTCAAAATGAAAACGGTTACTGCATAAAAACGGTTTAACCTAGAAGAACGAAATTTGGCGAGCCAAGTGGAATGGTTGTACTGATCATAACCTGAAAGTATCATCAAGATTGGGTGAAAAAGTGTTTGCTGAGATTTCAAGCAACTCGTAGTTTTTTGGAAGCTTGGCAAGCCCTTTCCATGAAAGTGATTCTCGCCAGGCTCTGATTAGGGCTACATCAACAGCAAACAAACCATAGAGATAGAACTTGAAACTGCTTTATTGTGTCAAGTTTCAAAAAGCAAGCAGAAACCGTGTTTGATTTAGAGTTCCAAATACATGTATCCCTATAGGAGAAAACAGAGTGAAACCTCAAAATGAAAATGGTTGCTGCAAATGAACGGTTTAACGTATAAGAACGAAATTTGACTAGGCAAGTGGGATTTGTGTACTGATCATTACCTGAAAGTATCATCAATTTGGGTGAAAAAGTGTTTGCTGAGATTTCAGGCAACTCGTAGTTTTTGGAAGCTTGGCAAGCCCTTTCCATGAAAGTGATTCTCGCCAGTCTCTGCTTAGGGCTACATCAACAGCAAACAAACCATAGAGATAGAACTTGAAACTGCTTTATTGTGTCAAGTTTCAAAGAGCTAGCACAAACCGTGTTTGATTTAGAGTTCCGAATACATGTATTCCTATAGGACAAAACAGAGTGAAACCTCAAAATGAAAACGGTTACTGCAAACGAACGGTTTAACCTAGAAGAACGAAATTTGGCGAGCCAAGTGAGATTGGTGTACTGATCATTACCTGAAAGTATCATCAAGATTGGGTGAAAAAGTGTTTTCTGAGATTTCAGGCAACTCGTAGTTTTTTGGAGCTTGGCAAGCCCTTTCCATGAAAGTGATTCTCGCCAGTCTCTGCTTAGGGCTACATCAACAGCAAACAAACCATAGAGATAGAACTTGAAACTGCTTTATTGTGTTAAGTTTCAAAGAGCTAGCACAAACCGTGTTTGATTTAGAGATCCAAATAAATGTAACATTATAGGAGAAAACAGAGTGAAATCTCAAAATGAAAACGGTTACTGCATAAAAACGGTTTAACCTAGAAGAACGAAATTTGGCGAGCCAAGTGGAATGGGGGAAATGATCATAACCTGAAAGTATCATCAAGATTGGGTGAAAAGTGTTTGCTGAGATTTCAAGAAACTCGTAGTTTTTTGGAAGCTTGGCAAGCCCTTTCCATGAAAGTGATTCTCCACAGGCTCTGCTTAGGGCTACATCAACAGCAAACAAACCATAGAGATAGAACTTCAAACTGCTTTATTGTGTGAAGTTTCAAAAAGCTAGCACAAACCTTGTTTTATTTAGAGTTCCAAATACATGTATCCCTATAGGAGAAAACAGAGTGAAACCTCAAAATGAAAACGGTCACTGCAAACGAACGGATTAACCTAGAAGAACAAAATTATGCGAGCCAAGTGGGATTGCTGTACTGATATTTACCTGAAAGTATCATCAAAATTGGGTGAAAAAGTGTTTGCTGAGATTTCAGGCAACTCGTAGTTCTTTGGAAGCTTTGCAAGCCCTTTCCATGAAAGTGATTTTTCTAAGTCTCTGTTTATGGCTACATCAACAGCAAACAAACCATAGAGATAGAACTTGAAACTGCTTTATTGTGTCAAGTTTCAAAGAGCTAGCACAAACCGTGTTTGATTTAGAGTTCCAAATACATGTATTCTTATAGGAGAAAACAGAGTGAAACCTCAAAATGAAAACGGTTACTGCAAACGAATGGTTTAACCTAGAATAACGAAATTTGGCGAGCCAAGTGAGATTGGTGTACTGATCATTACCTGAAAGTATCATCAAGATTGGGTGAAAAACCGTTTTCTGAGATTTCATGAAACTCGTAGTTTTTTGGAAGCTTGGCAAGCCCTTTCCATGAAAGTGATTCTCGCCAGTCTCTGCTTAGGGCTACATCAACAGGAAACAAACCATAGAGATAGAACTTGAAACTGCTTTATTGTGTCAAGTTTCAAAGAGCTAGCACAAACCGTGTTTGATTTAGCTTTCCAAATACATGTATCCCTATAGGAGAAAACAGAGTGAAACCTCAAAATGAAAAACAGTTACTGAAAACAAACAGTTTAAAACATAGAAGAACGAAATTTGGCGATCCAAGTGAGATTTGTGTACTGATCATGACCTCAAAGTATCATCAAGATTGGGTGAAAAAGTGTTTGCTGAGATTTCAGGCAACTCGTAGTTCTTTGGAAGCTTGGCAAGCCCTTTCCATGAAAGTGATTTTTCTAAGTCTCTGTTTATGGCTACATAAACAGCAAACATACCATACAGATAGAACTTAAACTGCTTTATTGTGTCAAGTTTCAAAGAGCTAGCACAAACCGTGTTTGATTTAGAGTTCCAAATACATGTATTCCTATAGGAAGAAAACAGAGTGAAACCTCAAAATGAAAACGGTTACTGCAAACGAATGGTTAACCTAGAAGAACAAAATTTGGCGAGCCAAGTGAGATTGATGTACTGATCATTACCTGAAAGTATCATCAAGATTGGGTGAAAAAGCGTTTTCTGAGATTTCAGGAAACTCGTAGTTTTTTGGAACCTTGGCAAGCCTTTTCCATGAAAGTGATTCTCGCCAGTCTCTGCTTAGTGCTACATCAACAGCAAACAAACAATAGAGATAGAACTTGAAAGTGCTTTATTTTGTCAGGTTTCAAAGAGCTAATACAAACCGTGTTTGATTTATTGTTCCAAATACATGTATCCCTATAGGAGAAAACACAGTGAAACCTCAAAATGAAAACGGTTACTGCAAACGAACGGTTTAACCTAGAAGAACGAAATTTGGCGAGACAAGTGAGATTGGTGTACTGATCATTACCTGAAAGTATCATCAAGATCGGGTAAAAAAGTGTTTGCTGAGATTTCAGGCAACTCGTCGTTTTTGGAAGCTTGGCAAGCCCTTTCCATGAAAGTGATTCTCGCCAGTCTCTGCTTAGGGCTACATCAACAGCAAACAAACCATAGAGATAGAACTTGAAACTGCTTTATTGTGTTAAGTTTCAAAGAGCTAGCACAAACCGTGTTTGATTTAGAGTTCAAAATAAATGTATCACTATAGGAGAAAACAGAGAGAAACCTCAAAATGAAAACGGTTACTGCATAAAAACGGTTTAACCTAGAAGAAGGAAATTTGGCGAGCCAAGTGGAATGGGTGTACTTATCATAACCTGAAAGTATCATCAAGATTGGGTGAAAAAGTGTTTGCTGAGATTTCAAGAAACTCGTAGTTTTTTGGAAGCGTGGCAAGCCCTTTCCATGAAAGTGATTCTCGCCAGTCTCTCCTTAGTGCTACATCAACAGCAAACAAACCATAGAGATAGAACTTGAAACTGCTTTATTGTGTGACGTTTCAAAAAGCTATCACAAACCTTGTTTTATTTAGTGTTCCAAATACATGTATCCCTATAGGAGAAATCAGAGTGAAACCTCAAAATGAAAACGGTCACTGCAAACGAACGGTTTAACCTAGAAGAACGAAATTTGGCGAGCCAAGTGGGATTGGTGTACTGATATTTACCTGAAAGTATCATCAAAATTGGGTGAAAAAGTGTTTGCTGAGATTTCAGGCAACTCGTAGTTCTTTGGAAGCTTGGCAAGCCCTTTCCATGAAAGTGATTTTTCTAAGTCTCTGTTTATGGCTACATCAACAGCAAACAAACCATAGAGATAGAACTTGAAACTGCTTTATTGTGTCAAGTTTCAAAGAGCTAGCAAAAACCGTGTTTGATTTAGAGTTCCAAATACATGTATTCCTATAGGAGAAAATAGAGTGAAACCTCAAAATGAAAACGGTTACTGCAAACGAATGGTTTAACCTAGAAGAACGAAATTTGGCGAGCCAAGTGAGATTGGTGTACTGATCATTACCTGAAAGTATCATCAAGATTGGGTGAAAAACCGTTTTCTGAGATTTCAGGAAACTCGTAGTTTTTTGTAAGCTTGGCAAGCCCTTTCCATGAAAGTGATTCTCGCCAGTCTCTGCTTAGGGCTACATCAACAGGAAACAAACCATAGAGATAGAACTTCAAACTGCTTTATTGTGTCAAGTTTCAAAGAGCTAGCACAAACCGTGTTTGATTTAGATTTCCAAATACATGTATCCCTATAGGAGAAAACAGAGTGAAACCTCAAAATGAAAACGGTTACTGCTAACGAACAGTTTAACTTAGAAGAACGAAATTTGGCGAACCAAGTGAGATTTGTGTACTGATCATGACCTCAAAGTATCATCAAGATTGGGTGAAAAAGTGTTTGCTGAGATTTCAGGCAACTCGTAGTTCTTTGGAAACTTGGCAAGCCCTTTCCATGAAAGTGATTTTTCTAAGTCTCTGTTTATGGCTACATCAACAGCAAACAAACCATAGAGATAGAACTTGAAACTGCTTTATTGTGTCAAGTTTCAAAGAGCTAGCACAAACCGTGTTTGATTTAGAGTTCCAAATACATGTATTCCTATAAAAGAAAACAGAGTGAAACCTCAAAATGAAAACGGTTACTGCAAACGAATGGTTTAACCTAGAAGAACGAAATTTGGCGAGCCAAGTGAGATTGGTGTACTGATCATTACCTGAAAGTATCATCAAGATTGGGTGAAAAAGCGTTTTCTGAGATTTCAGGAAACTCTAGTTTTTTGGAAGCTTGGCAAGCCCTTTCCATGAAAGTGATTCTCGCCAGTCTCTGCTTAGTGCTACATCAACAGCAAACAAACAATAGAGATAGAACTTGAAAGTGCTTTATTTTGTCAGGTTTCAAAGACCTAATACAAACCGTTTTTATTTAGAGTTCTAAATACATGTATCCCTATAGGAGAAAACACAGTGAAACCTCAAAATGAAAACGGTTACTGCAAACGGAACGGTTTAACCTAGAAGAACGAAATTTGGCAAGACAAGTGAGATTGGTGTACTGATCATTACCTGAAAGTATCATCAAGATCGGGTGAAAAAGTGTTTGCTGAGATTTCAGGCAACTCGTAGTTTTTGGAAGCTTGGCAAGCGCTTTCCATGAAAGTGATTCTCGCCAGTCTCTTCTTAGGGCTACATCAACAGCAAACGAACCATAGAGATAGACTTGATACTGCTTTATTGTGTCAAGTTTCAAAGAGCTAGCACATACCGTTGTTTGATTTAGAGTTCCAAATACATGTATTCCTATAGGAGAAAACAGAGTGAAACCTCAAAATGAAAACGGTTATTGCAAACGAACGGTTTAACCTAGAAGAACGAAATTTGGCGAGCCAAGTGAGATTGGTGTACTGATCATTACCTGAAAGTATCATCAAGATTGGTTGAAAAAGTGTTTTCTGAGATTTCAGGCAACTCGTAGTTTTTTGGAGCTTGGCAAGCCCTTTCCATGAAAGTGATTGTTGCCAGTCTCTGCTTAGGGCTACATCAACAGCAAACAAACCATAGAGATAGAACTTGAAACTGCTTTATTGTGTTAAGTTTCAAAGAGCTAGCACAAACCGTGTTTGATTTAGAGTTCCAAATAAATGTATCACTATAGGAGAAAACAGAGTGAAACCTCAAAATGAAAACGGTTACTGCATAAAAACTGTTTAACCTAGAAGAATGAAATTTGGCGAGCCAAGTGGAATGGGTGTACTGATCATAACCTGAAAGTATCATCAAGATTGGGTGAAAAACCGTTTTCTGAGATTTCAGGAAACTCGTAGTTTTTTGTAAGCTTGGCAAGCCCTTTCCATGAAAGTGATTCTCGCCAGTCTCTGCTTAGGGCTACATCAACAGGAACAAACCACAGAGATAGAACTTGAAACTGCTTTATTGTGTCAAGTTTCAAAGAGCTAGCACAAACCGTGTTTGATTTAGAGTTCCAAATACATGTATCCCTAAAGGAGAAAAGAGAGTGAAACCTCAAAATGAAACGGTTACTGCAAGCGAACAGTTTAACATAGAAGAACGAAATTTGGCGAACCAAGTGAGATTTGTGTACTGATCATGACCTCAAAGTATCATCAAGATTGGGTGAAAAGTGTTTGGTGAGATTTCAGGCAACTCGTAGTTCTTTGGAAGCTTGACAAGCCCTTTCCATGAAAAGTGATTTTCTAAGTCTCTGTTTATGGCTACATAAACAGCAAACAAACCATAGAGATAGAACTTGAAACTGCTTTATTGTGTCAAGTTTCAAAGAGCTAGCACAAACCGTGTTTGATTTAGAGTTCCAAATACATGTATTCCTATAGGAGAAAACAGAGTGAAACCTCAAAATGAAAACGGTTACTGCAAACGAATGGTTTAACCTAGAAGAACGAAATTTGGCGAGCCAAGTGAGATTCGTGTACTGATCATTACCTGAAAGTATCATCAAGATTGGGTGAAAAAGCGTTTCTGAGATTTCAGGAAACTCGTAGTTTTTTGGAAGCTTGGCAAGCCCTTTCCATGAAAGTGATTCTCGCCAGTCTTTGCTTAGGGCTACATCAACAGCAAACAAACCATAGAGATAGAACTTGAAACTGCTTTATTGTGTCAAGTTTCAAAGAGCTAGCACAAACCGTGTTTGATTTAGATTTCCAAATACATGTATCCCTATAGGAGAAACAGAGTGAAACCTCAAAATGAAAACGGTTACTGCAAACGAACAGTTTAAATTAGAAGAACGAAATTTGGCGAACTAAGTGGGATTTGTGTACTGATCATGATTCTGAAAGTATCATCAAGATTGGGTGAAAAAGTGTTTGCTGAGATTTCAGGCAACTCGTAGTTTTTGGAAGCTTGGCAAGCCCTTTCCATGAAAGTGATTCTCGCCAGTCTCTGCTTAGTGCTACATCAACAGCAAACAAACAATAGAGATAGAACTTGAAAGTGCTTTATTTTGTCAGGTTTCAAAGAGCTAATACAAACCGTGTTTGATTTAGAGTTCCAAATACATGTATCCCTATAGGAGAAAACACAGTGAAACCTCAAAATGAAAACGGTTACTGCAAACGAACGGTTTAACCTAGAAGAACGAAATTTGGGGAGACAAGTGAGATTGGTGTACTGATCATTACCTGAAAGTATCTTCAAGATCGGATGAAAAAGTGTTTGCTGAGATTTCAGGCAACTCGTAGTTCTTTGGAAGCTTGGCAAGCCCTTTCAATGAAAGTGATTCTTGTCAGTCTCTGTTTATGGCTACATCAACAGCAAACAAACCATAGAGATAGAACTTGAATCTGCTTTATTGTGACAAGTTTCAAAGAGCTAGCACAAACCCTGTTTGATTTAGAGTTCCAAATACATGTATCCCTATAGGAGAAAACAGAGTGAAACCTCAAAATGAAAACGGTTACTGCAAACGAACGGTTTAACCTAGAAGAACGAAATTTGGCGAGCCAAGTGGGATTGGTGTACTGATCATTACCTGAAAGTATCATCAAGATTGGGTGAAAAAGTGTTTGCTGAGATTTCAGGCAACTCGTAGTTTTTTGGAAGCCTGGCAAGCCCTTTCCATGAAAGTGATTCTCGCCAGTCTCTGCTTAGGGCTCCATCAACAGCAAACAAACCATAGAGATAGAACTTGAAACTGCTTTATTGTGTCATGTTTCAAAGAGCTAGCACAAACCGTGTTTGATTTAGAGTTCCAAATACATGTATCCCTATAGGAGAAAACAGAGTGAAACCTCAAAATGAAAACGGTTACTGCAAAGGAACGGTTTAACCTAGAAGAATGAAACTTGGCAAGCCAAGTGGGATTGGTGTACTGATCATTACCTGAAAGTATCATCAAGATTGGGTGAAAAAGTGTTTGCTGAGATTTCAGGCAACTCGTAGTTTTTTGGAAGCTTGGCAGGCCCTTTCCATGAAAGTGATTGTGGCCAGTCTCTGCTTAGGGCTACATCAACAGCAAACAAACCATAGAGATAGAACTTGAAACTGCTTTATTGTGTCAAGTTTCAAAGAGCTAGCACAAACCGTGTTTGATTGAGAGTTCCAAATACATGTATCCCTAATGGAGGAAACAGAGTGAAACCTCAAAATGAAAACGGTTATTGCAAACGAACGGTTTAACCTAGAAGAACGAAATTGGGCGAGCCAAGTGGGATTGGTGTACTGATCATTACCTGAAAGTATCATCAAGTTTGGGTGAAAAAGTGTTTGCTGAGATTTCAGGCAACTCGTAGTTTTTTGGAAGCTTGGCAGGCCCTTTCCATGAAAGTGATTCTCGCCAGTCTCTGCTTAGGGCTACATCAACAGCAAACAAACCATAGGGATAGAACTTGAAACTGCTTTATTGTGTCAAGTTACAAAGAGCTAGCACAAACCGTGTTTGATTTAGAGTTCCAAATACATGTATCCCTATAGGAGAAAACAGAGTGAAACCTCAAAATGAAAACGGTTATTGCAAACGAACTATTTGACCTAGAAGAACGAAATTCGGCGAGCAAAGTGGGATTGCTGTACTGATCATTACCTGAAAGTATCATCAAGATTGGTTGAAAAAGTGTTTTCTGAGATTTCAGGCAACTCGTAGTTTTTTGGAGCTTGGCAAGCCCTTTCCATGAAAGTGATTGTTGCCAGTCTCTGCTTAGGGCTACATCAACAGCAAACAAACCATAGAGATAGAACTTGAAACTGCTTTATTGTGTTAAGTTTCAAAGAGCTAGCACAAACCGTGTTTGATTTAGAGTTCCAAATAAATGTATCACTATAGGAGAAAACAGAGTGAAACCTCAAAATGAAAACGGTTACTGCATAAAAACTGTTTAACCTAGAAGAACGAAATTTGGCGAGCCAAGTGGAATGGGTGTACTGATCATAACCTGAAAGTATCATCAAGATTGGGTGAAAAACCGTTTTCTGAGATTTCAGGAAACTCGTAGTTTTTTGTAAGCTTGGCAAGCCCTTTCCATGAAAGTGATTCTCGCCAGTCTCTGCTTAGGGCTACATCAACAGGAAACAAACCACAGAGATAGAACTTGAAACTGCTTTATTGTGTCAAGTTTCAAAGAGCTAGCACAAACCGTGTTTGATTTAGATTTCCAAATACATGTATCCCTAAAGGAGAAAAGAGAGTGAAACCTCAAAATGAAAACGGTTACTGCAAGCGAACAGTTTAACATAGAAGAACGAAATTTGGCGAACCAAGTGAGATTTGTGTACTGATCATGACCTCAAAGTATCATCAAGATTGGGTGAAAAAGTGTTTGGTGAGATTTCAGGCAACTCGTAGTTCTTTGGAAGCTTGACAAGCCCTTTCCATGAAAGTGATTTTTCTAAGTCTCTGTTTATGGCTACATAAACAGCAAACAAACCATAGAGATAGAACTTGAAACTGCTTTATTGTGTCAAGTTTCAAAGAGCTAGCACAAACCGTGTTTGATTTAGAGTTCCAAATACATGTATTCCTATAGGAGAAAACAGAGTGAAACCTCAAAATGAAAACGGTTACTGCAAACGAATGGTTTAACCTAGAAGAACGAAATTTGGCGAGCCAAGTGAGATTCGTGTACTGATCATTACCTGAAAGTATCATCAAGATTGGGTGAAAAAGCGTTTTCTGAGATTTCAGGAAACTCGTAGTTTTTTGGAAGCTTGGCAAGCCCTTTCCATGAAAGTGATTCTCGCCAGTCTTTGCTTAGGGCTACATCAACAGCAAACAAACCATAGAGATAGAACTTGAAACTGCTTTATTGTGTCAAGTTTCAAAGAGCTAGCACAAACCGTGTTTGATTTAGATTTCCAAATACATGTATCCCTATAGGAGAAAACAGAGTGAAACCTCAAAATGAAAACGGTTACTGCAAACGAACAGTTTAAATTAGAAGAACGAAATTTGGCGAACTAAGTGGGATTTGTGTACTGATCATGATCTGAAAGTATCATCAAGATTGGGTGAAAAAGTGTTTGCTGAGATTTCAGGCAACTCGTAGTTTTTTGGAAGCTTGGCAAGCCCTTTCCATGAAAGTGATTCTCGCCAGTCTCTGCTTAGTGCTACATCAACAGCAAACAAACAATAGAGATAGAACTTGAAAGTGCTTTATTTTGTCAGGTTTCAAAGAGCTAATACAAACCGTGTTTGATTTAGAGTTCCAAATACATGTATCCCTATAGGAGAAAACACAGTGAAACCTCAAAATGAAAACGGTTACTGCAAACGAACGGTTTAACCTAGAAGAACGAAATTTGGGGAGACAAGTGAGATTGGTGTACTGATCATTACCTGAAAGTATCTTCAAGATCGGATGAAAAAGTGTTTGCTGAGATTTCAGGCAACTCGTAGTTCTTTGGAAGCTTGGCAAGCCCTTTCAATGAAAGTGATTCTTGTCAGTCTCTGTTTATGGCTACATCAACAGCAAACAAACCATAGAGATAGAACTTGAATCTGCTTTATTGTGACAAGTTTCAAAGAGCTAGCACAAACCCTGTTTGATTTAGAGTTCCAAATACATGTATCCCTATAGGAGAAAACAGAGTGAAACCTCAAAATGAAAACGGTTACTGCAAACGAACGGTTTAACCTAGAAGAACGAAATTTGGCGAGCCAAGTGGGATTGGTGTACTGATCATTACCTGAAAGTATCATCAAGATTGGGTGAAAAAGTGTTTGCTGAGATTTCAGGCAACTCGTAGTTTTTTGGAAGCTTGGCAAGCCCTTTCCATGAAAGTGATTCTCGCCAGTCTCTGCTTAGGGCTACATCAACAGCAAACAAACCATAGAGATAGAACTTGAAACTGCTTTATTGTGTCATGTTTCAAAGAGCTAGCACAAACCGTGTTTGATTTAGAGTTCCAAATACATGTATCCCTATAGGAGAAAACAGAGTGAAACCTCAAAATGAAAACGGTTACTGCAAAGGAACGGTTTAACCTAGAAGAATGAAACTTGGCAAGCCAAGTGGGATTGGTGTACTGATCATTACCTGAAAGTATCATCAAGATTGGGTGAAAAAGTGTTTGCTGAGATTTCAGGCAACTCGTAGTTTTTTGGAAGCTTGGCAGGCCCTTTCCATGAAAGTGATTGTGGCCAGTCTCTGCTTAGGGCTACATCAACAGCAAACAAACCATAGAGATAGAACTTGAAACTGCTTTATTGTGTCAAGTTTCAAAGAGCTAGCACAAACCGTGTTTGATTGAGAGTTCCAAATACATGTATCCCTAATGGAGGAAACAGAGTGAAACCTCAAAATGAAAACGGTTATTGCAAACGAACGGTTTAACCTAGAAGAACGAAATTGGGCGAGCCAAGTGGGATTGGTGTACTGATCATTACCTGAAAGTATCATCAAGTTGGGTGAAAAAGTGTTTGCTGAGATTTCAGGCAACTCGTAGTTTTTTGGAAGCTTGGCAGGCCCTTTCCATGAAAGTGATTCTCGCCAGTCTCTGCTTAGGGCTACATCAACAGCAAACAAACCATAGGGATAGAACTTGAAACTGCTTTATTGTGTCAAGTTTCAAAGAGCTAGCACAAACCGTGTTTGATTTAGAGTTCCAAATACATGTATCCCTATAGGAGAAAACAGAGTGAAACCTCAAAATGAAAACGGTTACTGCAAACGAACTATTTGACCTAGAAGAACGAAATTCAGCGAGCAAAGTGGGATTGCTGTACTGATCATTACCTGAAAGTATCATCAAGATTGGGTGAAAAAGTGTTTGCTGAGATTTCAGGAAACTCGTAATTTTTTCTAAACTTGGCAAGCCCTTTCCATGAAAGTGATTCTCGCCAGTCTCTACCTAGGGCTACATCAACAGCATACAAACCATACAGATAGAACTTGAAACTGCTTTATTGTGTCAAGTTTCAAAGAGCTACCACAAACTGTGTTTGATTTAGAGTTCCAAATACATGTATCCCTATAGGAGAAAAAAGCGTGAAACCTCAAAATGAAAACGGTTACTGCAAACGAACGGTTTAACCTAGAAGAACGAAATTTTTCGAGCCAAATCGGATTGGTGTACTGATCATTACCTGAAAGTATCATCAAGATTGGGTGAAAAAGTGTTTGCTGAGATTTCAGGCAACTCGTAGTTTTTTGGAAGCTTGGCAAGCCCTTTCATGAAAGTGATTCTCGCCAGTCTCTGCTTGGGGCTACATCAACAGCAAACAAACCATAGAGATAGAACTTGAAACTACTATATTTTGTCAAGCTTCAAAGAGCTAGCACAAACCGTGTTTGATTGAGAGTTCCAAATACATGTATCCCTATAGGAAAAAACAGAGTGAAACCTCAAAATGAAAACGGTTACTGCAAAGGAATGGTTTAACCTAGAAGAATGAAATTTGGCAAGCCAAGTGGGATTGGTGTTCTGATCATTACCTGAAAGTATCATCAAGATTGGGTGAAAAAGTGTTTGCTGAGATTTCAGGCAACTCGTAGTTTTTTGGAAGCTTGGCAGGCCCTTTCCATGAAAGTGATTCTGGCCAGTCTCTGCTTAGGGCTACATCAACAGCAAACAAACCATAGAGATAGAACTTGAAACTGCTTTATTGTGTCAAGTTTCAAAGAGCTAGCACAAACCGTGTTTGATTTAGAGTTGCAAATACATGTATCCCTATAGGAGAAAACAGAGTGAAACCTCAAAATAAAAACGGTTACTGCAAACAAACGGTTTAAACTAGAAGAACGAAATTTAGCGAGCCAAGTGGGATTGCTGTACTGATCATTACCTGAAAGTATCATCAGGATTGGGTGAAAAAGTGTTTGCTGAGATTTCAGGCAACTCGTAGATTTTTGGAATATGGCAAGCCCTTTCCATAAAAGTGATTCTCGCCAGTCTCTGCTTAGGGCTACATTAACAGCAAACAAACCATAGAGACAGAACTTGAAACTGCTTTATTGTGTCAAGTTTCAAAGAGCTAGCACAAACCTTGTTTGATTTAGTGTTCCAAATACATGTATCCCTATAGGAGAAAACAGAGTGAAACCTCAAAATGAAAACGGTTACTGCAAAGGAACGGTTTAACCTAGAAGAACGAAATTTTTCGAGCCAAATGGGATTGGTGTACTGATCATTACCTGAAAGTATCATCAAGATTGGGTGAAAAAGGGTTTGCTGAGATTTCAGGCAACTCGTAGTTTTTTGGAAGCTTGATAACCCCTTTTTATGAAAGACATTCTCGCCAGTCTCTGCTTAGGGCTACATCAACAGCAAACAAACCATAGAGATAGAACTTGGAACTGCTTTATTGTGTCAAGTTTCAAAGAGCTAGCACAAACCGTGTTTGATTTAGAGTTCCAAACACATGTATCCCTATAGGAGAAAACAGAGTGAAAACTCTAAATGAAAACGGTTACTGCAAATGAACGGTTTAACCTAGAAGAATGAAATTTTTCAAGCCAAGTGGGATTGGTGTACTGATCATTACCTGAAAGTATCATCAAGATTGGGTGAAAAAGTGTTTGCTGAGATTTCAGGCAACTCGTAGTTTTTTGGAAGCTTGGCAGGCCCTTTCCATCAAAGTGATTCTGGCCAGTCTCTGCTTAGGGCTACATCAACAGCAAACAAACCATAGAGATAGAACTTGAAACTGCTTTATTGTGTCAAGTTTCAAAGAGCTAGCACAAACCGTGTTTGATTTAGAGTTCCAAATACATGTATCCCTAATGGACGAAACAGAGTGAAACCTCAAAATGAAAACGGTTACTGCAAACGAATGGTTTAACCTAGAAGAACGAAATTGGGCTAGCCAAGTGGGATTGGTGTTCTGATCATTACCTGAAAGTATCATCAAGATTGGGTGAAAAAGTGTTTGCTGAGATTTCAGGCAACTAGTAGTTTTTTGGAAGCTTGGCAGGCCCTTTCCATGAAGTGATTCTCGCCAGTCTCTGCTTAGGGCTACATCAACAGCAAACAACCATAGAGATAGAACTTGAAACTGCTTTATTGTGTCAAGTTTCAAAGACCTAGCACAAACCCGTGTTTTATTTAGAGTTCCAACTACATGTATCCCTATAGGAGAAAACAGAGTGAAACCTCAAAATGAAAACGGTTACTGCAAACGAACTATTTGACCTAGAAGAATGAAATTCGGCGAGCCAAGTGGGATTGCTGTACTGATCATTAACTGAAAGTATCATCAAGATTGGGTGAAAACCTATTTGCTGAGATTTCAGGAAACTCGTAGTTTTTTCGAAGCTTGGCAACCCCTTTTTATGAAAGTGATTCTCGCCAGTCTCTGCTTAGGGCTACATCAACAGCAAACAAATCCATAGTGATAGAACTTGAAACTGCTTTATTGTGTCAAGTTTCAAAGAGCTAGCACAAACTGTGTTTGATTTAGAGTTCCAAACACATGTATCCCTATAGGAGAAAACAGAGTGAAACCTCAAAATGAAAACGGTTACTGGAAACGAACGGTTTAACCTAGAAGAAACGAAATTTGGCGAGCCAAGTGGGATTGCTGTACTGATCATTACCTGAAAGTATCATCAAGATTGGGTGAAAAAGTGTTTGCTGAGATTTCAGGCAACTCGTAGTTTTTTGGAAGCTTGGCAACCCCTTTTTATGAGAGTCATTCTCGACAGTCTCTGCTTAGGGCTACATCAACAGCAAACAAACCATAGAGATAGAACTTGAAACTGCTTTATTGTGTCAAGTTTCAAAGAGCTAGCACAAACCGTGATTGATTTAGAGTTCCAAATACTTGTATCCCTATAGGAGAAACAGAGGGAAACCTCAAAATGAAAACGGTTACTGCAAACAAACGGTTTAACCTAGAAGAACGAAATTTTCGAGCCAAGTGGGATTCCTGTACTGATCATTACCTGAAAGTTTCATCAAGATTGGTTGAAAAAGTGTTTGCTGAGATTTCAGGCAACTCGTAGTTTTTTGGAAGCTTGGCAACCCTTTTTATGAAAGTCATTCTCGCCAGTCTCTGCTTAGGGCTACATCAACAGCAAACAAACCATAGAGATAGAACTTGAAACGGGTTTATTGTGTCAAGTTTCAAAGAGCTAGCACAAACCGTGTTTGATTTAGAGTTCCAACACATGTATCCTATAGGAGAAAACAGAGTGAAACCTAAAAATGAAAACGGTTACTGCAAATGAACGGTTTAACCTAGAAGAACGAAATTGGCGAGCCAAGTGGATTGGTGTACTGATCATTACCTGAAAGAATCATCAAGATTGGGTGAAAAGTGTTTGCTGAGATTTCAGGAACTCGTAGTTTTTGGAAGCTTGGCAAGCCCTTTCCATGAAAGTGATTCTCGACAGTCTCTGCTTAGGGCTACCTCAACAGCAAACAAACCATAGAGAGAAACGAAACTAAAACTGCTTTATTGTGTCAAGTTTCAAAGAGCTAGCACAAACCGTGTTTGATTTAGAGTAACAAATACATGTATCCCTATAGGAGAAAACAAAGTGAAACCTCAAAATGAAAACGGTTACTGCAAACGAAGGGTTTTAACCAAGAAGAACGAAATTTGTCGAGCCAAGTGGGACTGCTGTACTGATCATTACCTGAAAGTATCATCAGATCGGGTGAAAAAGTGTTTGTTGAGATTTCAGGCAACTCATAGTTTTTTGGAAGCTTGGCAAGCCCTTTCTATAAAGTATTTCTGGCCAGTCTCTGCTTAGGGCTACATCAACAGCAAACAAACCATAGAGATAGAACTTGAAACTGATTTATTGTGTCAAGTTTCAAAGGAGCTAGCACAAACCGTGTTTGATTTAGAGTTCCAAATACTTGTATCCCTATAGGAGAAAACAGAGTGAAACCTAAAAATGAAAACGGTTACTGCAAACGAAACGGTTTAACCTAAAGAACGAAATTTGGCGAGCCAAGTGGGATTGCTGTACTGATCATTACCTGAAAGTATCATCAAGATTGGGTGAAAAAGTGTTTGATGATATTTCAGGCAACTCGTAGTTTTTTGGAGGCTTGGCAACCCCTTTCTATAAGAGTGATTCTGGCCAGTCTCTGCTTAGGGCTACATCAACAGCATACAAACCATAGAGATAGAATGTGAAACTGCTTT
>NW_027521489.1:0-28972 GCF_052094955.1 Ictidomys tridecemlineatus
TGATCCTTCCTTGACAGTATCATTAAGATTGGGTGAAAAAGTGTTTGCTGAGATTTAAGGCAACTCGTAGTTTTTTGGAAGCTTGGCAACCCCTTTCCATGAAAGTGATTCTCGCCAGTCTCTGCTTAGGGCTACATCAACAGCAAACAAACCATTGAGATAGAACTTGAAACTGCTTTATTGGGTCAAGATTCAAAGAGCTAGCACAAACCGTGTTTGATTGAGAGTTCCAAATACATGTATCCGTATAGGAGAAAACAGAGTGAAACCTCAAAATGAAAACGGTTACTTCAAACGAACGGTTTAACCTAGAAGAACGAAATTTGGTGAGCCAAGTGGGATTGGTGTACTGATCATTCCCTGAAAGTATCATCAAGATTGGGTGAAAAAGTGTTTTCTGAGAATTCAGGCAACTCGTAGTTTTTTGGAAGCCTGGCAACCCCTTTCCATGAAAGTGATTCTCGCCAGTCTCTGCTTATGGCTACATCAACAGCAAACAAACCATAGAGATAGAACGTGAAACTGCTTTATTGGGTCAAGTTTCAAGGAGCTAGCACAAACCGTGTTTGCTTTAGAGTTCCAAATACATGTGTCCTTATAGGAGAAAACAGAATGAAACCTCAAAATGAAAACGGTTACTGAAAACGAACGGGTTAACCTAGAAGAATGAATTTGGTGAGCCAAGTGGGATTGGTGTACTGATCATTCCCTGAAAGTATCATCAAGATTGGGTGAAAAAGTGTTTGCTGAGATTTCAGGCAACTCGTAGTTTTTTGGAAGCTTGGCAACCCCTTTTAATGAAAGTGATTCTCGCTAGTCTCTGCTTAGGGCTACATCAACAGCAAACAAACCATAGAGATAGAACTTGAAACTGCTTTATTGGGTCAAGTTTCAAAGAGATAGGAAAAACCGTGTTTAATTTAGAGTCCCAAATACATGTATCCGCATAGGAGAAAACAGAGTGAAACCTCAAAATGAAAACGGTTACTGCAATTGTACGGTTTCACCTAGAAGAACGAAATTTGGTGAGCCAAGTGGGATTGGTGTACTGATCATTTCCTGAAATTATCATCAAGATTGGGTGAAAAACAGATTGTTGAGATTTCAGGCAACTCGTAGTTTTTTGGAAGCTTGGCAACCCCTTTCCATGAAAGTGATTCTCGCCAGTCTCTGCTTAGGGCTACATCAACAGCAAACAAACCATAGACATAGAACTTGAAACTGCTTTATTGGGTCAAGTTTCAAAGAGCTAGCACAAACCTTGTTTGATTTAGAGTTCCAAATACATGTATTCGTATAGGAGAAAACAGAGTGAAACCTCAAAATGAAAACGGTTACTGCAAACGAACGGTTTATCCTAGAAGAACGAAATTTGGTGAGCAAATTGGGATTGGTGTACTGATCATTCCCTGAAAGTATCATCAAGATTGGGTGAAAAAGTGTTTGCTGAGATTTCAGGCAAATCGTAGTTTTTTGGAAGCTTGGCAACCCCTTTCCATGAAAGTGATTCTTGCCAGTCTCTGCTTAGGGCTACATCAACAGCAAACAAACCATAGATACAGAACATGAAACTGCTTTATTGGGTCAAGTTTCAAAGAGCTAGGACAACCGTGTTTGATATAGAGTTCCAAATACAAGTATCCGTATAGGAGAAAACAGAGTGAAACCTAAAAATGAAAACGGTTACTGCAAACTGACGGTTTAACCTAGAAGAACAAAATTTGGTGAGCCAAGGGGGATTGGTGTACTGATCATTCCCTGAAAGTATCATCAAGATTGGGTGAAAAAGAGTTTGCTGAGATTTCAGGCAACTCGTAGTTTTTTGGAAGCTTGGCAACCCCTTTCCATGAATGTGATTCTGGCCAGTCTCTTCTTAGGGCTACATCAACAGCAAACAAACCATAGAAACAGAACTTGAAACTGCTTTATTGGGTCAAGTTTCAAAGAGCTAGCACAAACCGTGTTTGATTTAGATTTCCAAATACATGTATCTGTATAGAAGAAAACAGAGTGAAACCTCAAAATGAAAACTGTTACTGCAAACGAACGGTTTTACCTAGAAGAACGAAATTTGGTGAGCCAAGTGGGATTGGTGTACTGATCATTCCCTGAAAGTATCATCAAGATTGGGTGAAAAAGTGTTTGCTGAGATTTCAGACAACTCGTACTTTTTGGAAGCTTGGCAACCCCTTTCCATGAAAGTGATTCTCGCCAGCCTCTGCTTAGGGCTACATCAACAGCAAACAAACCATAGACACCGAACTTGAAACTGCTTTATTGAGTCAAGTTTCAAAGAGCTAGCACAAACCGTGTTTGATTTAGAGTTCCAAATACATGTATCTGTATAGAAGAAAACAGAGTGAAACCTCAAAATGAAAACGGTTACTGCAAACGAACGGTTTAACCTAGAACAACGAAATTTGGTAAGCCATGTGGGATTGTTGTACTGATCAATCCCTGAAAGTATCATCAAGATTGGGTGAAAAATTCTTTGCTGAGATTTCAGGCAACTCGTAGTTTTTTGGAAGCTTGGCAACCCCTTTTCATGAAAGTGATTCTCGCCAGTCTCTTCTTAGGGCTACATCAACAGCAAACAAACCATAGAGATAGAACTTGAAACTGCTTTATTGGGTCAAGTTTCAAAGAGCTACCACAAACCGCGTTTGATTTAGAGTTCCAAATACATGTATCCGTATATTAGAAAACAGAGTGAAACCTCAAAATAAAAACGGTTACTGCAAACGAAGGGTTTAACATAGAAGAACGAAATTTGGTGAGCCAAATGGGTTTGGTGTACTGATCATTTCCTGAAAGTATCAGGACGATTGGGTGAAAAAGTGTTTGTTGAGATTTCAGGCAACTCGTAGTTTTTTGGAAGCTTGGCAACCCCTTTCCATGAAAGTGATTCTCGCCAGTCTCTGCTTAGGGCTACATCAACAGCAAACAAACCATACAGATAGAACTTGAAACTGCTTTATTGGGTCAAGTTTCAAAGAGCTAGCACAAACCGTGTTTGATTTAGAGTTCCAAATACATGTATCCGTATAGGAGAAAACAGAGTGAAACCTCAAAATGAAAACGGTTACAGCAAACGAACGGTTTAACCGAGAAGAACGAAATTTGGTGAGCCAAGTGGGATTGGTGTACTGATCATTCCCTGAAAGTATCATCAAGATTGGGTGAAAAAGTGTTTGCTGAGATTTCAGGCAACTCCTAGTTTTTTTTAAGGTTGGCAACCCCTTTCCATGAAAGTGATTCTCGCCAGTCTCTGCTTAGGGCTACATCAACAGCAAACAAACCATAGAGATAGAACTTGAAACTGCTTTATTGGGTCAAGTTTCAAAGAGCTAGCACAAACCGTGTTTGATTTAGAGTTCCAAATACATGTATTCGTATAGGAGAAAACAGAGTGAAACCTCAAAATGAAAACGGTTACTGCAAACGAACGGTTTATCCTAGAAGAACGAAATTTGGTGAGCAAATTGGGATTGGTGTACTGATCATTCCCTGAAAGTATCATCAAGATTGGGTGAAAAAGTGTTTGCTGAGATTTCAGGCAAATCGTAGTTATTTGGAAGCTTGGCAACCCCTTTCCATGAAAGTGATTCTCGCCAGTCTCTGCTTAGGGCTACATCAACAGCAAACAAACCATTGAGAAAGAACTTGAAACTGCTTTATTGGGTCAAGTTTCAAAGAGCTAGCACAAACCGTGTTTGATTTAGAGTTCCAAATACATGTATCCGTATAGGAGAAAACAGAGTGAAACCTCAAAATGAAAACGGTTACTGCAAACGAACGGTTTAACCTAGAAGAACGAAATTTAGTGAGCCAAGTGGATTGGTGTACTGATCATTCCCTGAAACTATCATCAAGATTGGGTGAAAAAGTGTTTGCTGAGATTTCAGGCAACTCGTAGATATTTGGAAGCTTGGCAACCCCTTTCCATGAAAGTGATTCTCGCCAGTCTCTGCTTAGGGCAACATAAACAGCAAAGAAACCATAGAGATAGAACTTGAAACTGCTTTATTGGATCAAGTTTCAAAGAGCTAGCACAAACCGTGTTTGATTTAGAGTTCCAAATACATGTATCCGTATAGGAAAAAACAGAGTGAAACCTCAAAATGAAAACGGTTACTGCGAACAAACGGTTTAACCTAGATAAACGAAATTTGTTGAGCCAAGTGGGATTGGTGTACTGATCATTCCCTGAAAGTATCATCAAGATTGGTTGAAAAAGTGTTTGCTGAGATTTCAGGCAACTCAAATTTTTTTGGAAGCTTCCAACCCCTTTCCATGAAAGTGATTCTTGCCAGTCTCTGCTTCGGGCTACATCAACAGCAAACAAACCATAGAGATAGAACTTGAAACTGCTTTATTTGTTCAAGTTTCAAAGAGCTAGCACAAACCGTGTTTGATTTAGAGTTCCAAATACATGTATCCGTATAGGAGAAAACAGAGTGAAACCTCAAAATGAAAACGGTTACTGCAAACGAATGGTTTAACCTAGAAGAACGAAATATGGTGAGCCAAGTGGGATTGGTGTACTGATCATTCCCTGAAAGTATCATCAAGATTGGGTGAAAAAGTGTTTGCTGAGATTTCAGGCAACTCCTAGTTTTTTTAAGGTTGGCAACCCCTTTCCATGAAAGTGATTCTCGCCAGTCTCTGCTTAGGGCTACATCAACAGCAAACAAACCATTGAGAAAGAACTTGAAACTGCTTTATTGGGTCAAGTTTCAAAGAGCTAGCACAAACCGTGTTTGATTTAGAGTTCCAAATACATGTATCCGTATAGGAGAAAACAGAGTGAAACCTCAAAATGAAAACGGTTACTGCAAACGAACGGTTTAACCTATAAGAACGAAATTTGGTGAGCCAAGTGGATTGGTGTACTGATCATTCCCTGAAACTATCATCAAGATTGGGTGAAAAAGTGTTTGCTGAGATTTCAGGCAACTCGTAGATATTTGGAAGCTTGGCAACCCCTTTCCATGAAAGTGATTCTCGCCATTCTCTGCTTAGGGCAACATAAACAGCAAAGAAACCATAGAGATAGAACTTGAAACTGCTTTATTGGATCAAGTTTCAAAGAGCTAGCACAAACGTGTTTGATTTAGAGTTCCAAATACATGTATCCGTATAGGAAAAACAGAGTGAAACCTCAAAATGAAACGGTTACTGCGAACAAACGGTTTAACCTAGAAGTACGAAATTTGGTGAGCCAAGTGGGACTGGTGTACTGATCATTCCCTGAAAGTATCATCAAGATTGGGTGAAAAAGTGTATGCTGAGTTTCAGGCAACTCGTAATTTTTTTGAAGCTTGGCAACTTCTTTCCATGAAAGTGATTCTCGCCAGTCTCTGCTTAGGGCTACATCAACTGCAAACAAACCATAGAGACAGAACATGAAACTGCTTTATTGGGTCAAGTTTCAAAGAGCTAGCACAAACCGTGTTTGATTTAGAGTTCAAAATACATGTATCCGTATAGGAGAAAACAGAGTGAAACCTCAAAATGAAAACGGTTACTGCAAACGAACGGTTTAACCTAGAAGAACGTAATTTGGTGAGCCAAGTGGGATTGGTGTACTGATCATTCCCTGAAAGTATCATCAAGATTGGGTGAAAAAGTGTTTGCTGAGATTTTAGGCAACTTGTAGTTTTTGGAAGCTTGGCAACCTCTTTCCATGAAAGTGATTCTCGCCAGTCTCTGCTTAGGGCTACATCAACAGCAAACAAACCATAGACACAGAACTTGAAACCTCTTTATTGACTCAAGTTTCAAAGAGCTAGCACAAACCGTGTTTGATTTAGAGTTCCAAATACATGTATCCCTATAGAAGAAAACAGAGTGAAACCTCAAAATTTAAACGATTACTGTAAACGAACGGTTTAACCTAGAAGAACGAAATTTGGTGAGCCAAGTGGGATTGGTGCACTGATCATTCCCTGAAAGTATCATCAAGATTGGGTGAAAAAGTGTTTGCTGAGATTTTCAGGCAACTCGTAGTTTTATGGAAGCTTGGCAACCCCTTTCCATGAAAGTGATTCTCCCCAGTCTCTGCTTAGGGCTACATCAACAGCAAACAAACCACCGAGATAGATCTTGAAACTGCTTTATTGGGTCAAGTTTCAAAGAGCTAGCACAAACCGTGTTTGATTTAGAGTTCCAAATACATGTATCCGTATATAGAAAACAGAGTGAAACCTCAAAATGAAAACGGTTACTGCAAACGAACGGTTTAACCTAGAAGAACGAAATTTGGTGAGCCCAGTAGGATTGGTGTACTGATCATTCCATGGAAGTATCATCACGATTGGGTGAAAAAGTGTTTGCTGAGATCAGGCAACTCGTAGTTTTTTGGAAGCTTGGCAACCCCTTTCCATGAAAGTGATTCTCGCCAGTCTCTGCTTAGGGTTACATCAACAGCAAACGAACCATAGACACAGAACTTGAAACTGCTTTATTGTGTCAAGTTCAAAGAGCTAGCACAAACCATGTTTGATTTAGAGTTCCAAATACATGTATTTGTATAGGAGAAAACAGAGTGAAACCTCAAAATGAAAACGGTTACTGCAAACGAACAGTTTAAACTAGAAGAACGAAATTTGGTGAGCCAAGTGGGATTGGTGTACTGATCATTCCCTGAAAGTATCATCACGATTGGGTGAAAAACTTTTTGCTGAGATTTCAGGCAACTTGTAGTTTTTTGGAAGCTTGGCAACCCCTTTCCATGAAAGTGATTCTCGCCAGTCTCTGCTTAGGACTACATCAACAGCAAACAAACCATAGAGACAGAAACTTGAAACTGCTTTATTGGGTCAAGTTTCAAAGAGCTAGCACAAACCGTATTTGATTTAGATCCAAATACATGTATCCATAAAGAAGAAAACAGAATGAAACCTCAAAATGAAAACGGTTACTGCAAACAAACGTTTTAACCTAGAAGAACGAAATTTGGTGAGCCAAGTGGGATTGGTGTACTAATCATTCCCTGAAAGTATCAAGACGATTGGTGAAAAAGTGTTTGCTGAGATTTCAGGCAAATCGTAGTTTTTTGGAAGCTTGGCAACCCCTTTCCATGAAAGTGATTCTTGCAAGTCTCTGCTTAGGGCTACATCAACAGCAAACAAACCATAAACACAGAACTTGAAACTGCTTTATTGGGTCAAGTTTCAAAGAGCTAGCACAAACCGTGTTTGATTGAGAGTTCCAAATACATGTATCCGTATAGGAGAAAACAGAGTGAAACCTCAAAATGAAAACGGTTACTGCAAACTAACGGTTTAACCTAGAAGAACGAAATTTGGTGAGCCAAGTGGGATTGGTGTACTGATCATTCCCTGAAAGTATCATCAAGATTGGGTGAAAAAGTGTATGCTGAGATATCAGGCAACTCGTAATTTTTTTGAAGCTTGGCAACTTCTTTTCATGAAAATGATTCTCACCAGTCTCTGCTTAGGGCTACATCAACTGCAAACAAACCATAGAGACAGAACATGAAACTGCTTTATTGGGTCAAGTTTCATAGAGCTAGCACAAACCGTGTTTGATTTAGAGTTCCAAATACATGTATCCGTATAGGAGAAAACAGAGTGAAACCTCAAAATGAAAACGGTTACTGCAAACGAACGGTTTAACCGAGAAGAACGAAATTTGGTGAGCCAAGTGGGATTGTTGTACTGATCATTCCCTGAAAGTATCATCAAGATTGGGTAAAAAAGTCTTTGCTGAGATTTCAGGCAACTCTTAGTTTTTTGGAAGCTTGGCAACCCCTTTCCATGAAAGTGATTCTCGCCAGTCTCTGCTTAGGGCTACATCAACAGCAAACAAACCATAGAGATAGAACTTGAGACTGCTTTATTGGGTCAAGTTTCAAAGAGCTAACACAAACCGTGTTTGATTTAGAGTTCCAAATACATATATCCGTATAGGAGAAAACAGAGTGAAACCTCAAAATGAAAACGGTTACTGCAAACGAACGGGTTAACCTAGAAGAACGAAATTTGGTGAGTCAAGTGGGATTGGTGTACTGATCATTCCCTGAAAGTATCATCAAGATTGGGTGAAAAAGTGTTTGCTGAGATTTCAGGAAACTCGTAGTTTTTTGGAAGATTGGCAACCCCTTTCCATGAAAGTCATTCTCGCCAGAGTCTGCTTAGGCTATATCAACAGAAAACAAACCATAGAGAGAGAACTTGAAACTGCTTTATTGGGTCAAGTTTCAAAGAGCTAAGACAAACCGTGTTTGATATAGAGTTCCAAATGCATGTATCCGTATAGGAGAAAACAGAGTGAAACCTCAAATGAAAACGGTTACTGCAAACTGACGGTTTAATATAGAAGAACAAAATTTGGTGAGCCAAGTGGGATTGGTGTACTGATCATTACTTGAATGTATCATCAAGATTGGGTGAGAAAGTGTTAGCTGAGATTTCAGGATACTCGTAGTTTTTTGGAAGCTTGGCAAGCCTTTCCATGAAAGTGATTCTCGCCAGTCTCTGCTTAGGGCTGCATCAACAGCAAACAAACCATAGACACAGAACTTGAAACTGCTTTAGTGAGTCAAGTTTCAAAGAGCTAGCAGAAACCGTGTTTGATTTAGAGTTTCAAATACATGTGTCAGTATAGGAGAAAACAGAGTGAAACCTCAAAATGAAAATGGTTACTGCAAAAGAACGGTTTAACCTAGAAGAAGGAAATTTGGTGAGCCAAGTGGGATTGGTGTACTGATCATTCCCTGAAAGTATCATCAAGATTGGGTGAAAAAGTGTTTGCTGAGATTTCAGGCAACTTGTAGTTTTTTGGAAGCTTGGCAACCCTTTTCATGAAAGTGATTCTCGCCAGTCTCTGCTTAGGGCTACATCAACAGCAAACAAACCATAGAGATAGAACTTGAAACTGCTTTATTGGGTCAAGTTTCAAAGAGCTACCACAAACCGCGTTTGATTTAGAGTTCCAAATACATGTATCCGTATATTAGAAAACAGAGTGAAACCTCAAAATAAAAACGGTTACTGCAAACGAAGGGTTTAACATAGAAGAACGAAATTTGGTGAGCCAAATGGGTTTGGTGTACTGATCATTTCCTGAAAGTATCAGGACGATTGGGTGAAAAAGTGTTTGTTGAGATTTCAGGCAACTCGCAGTTTTTTGGAAGCTTGGCAACCCCTTTCCATGAAAGTGATTCTCGCCAGTCTCTGCTTAGGGCTACATCAACAGCAAACAAACCATACAGATAGAACTTGAAACTGCTTTATTGGGTCAAGTTTCAAAGAGCTAGCACAAACCGTGTTTGATTTAGAGTTCCAAATACATGTATCCGTATAGGAGAAAACAGAGTGAAACCTCAAAATGAAAACGGTTACAGCAAACGAACGGTTTAACCGAGAAGAACGAAATTTGGTGAGCCAAGTGGGATTGGTGTACTGATCATTCCCTGAAAGTATCATCAAGATTGGGTGAAAAAGTGTTTGCTGAGATTTCAGGCAACTCCTAGTATTTTTTAAGGTTGGCAACCCCTTTCCATGAAAGTGATTCTCGCCAGTCTCTGCTTAGGGCTACATCAACAGAAAACAAACCATAGAGATAGAACTAGAAACTGCTTTATTGTGTCAAGTTTCAAAGAGCTAGCACAAACCATGTTTGATTTAGAGTTCCAAATACAGTTATCCGTATAGGAGAAAACAGAGTGAAACCTCAAAATGAATACGGTTACTGCAAAGGAACGGTTTAACCTAGAAGAACGAAATTTGGTGAGCCAAGTGGAATTGGTGTACTGATCATTCCCTGAAAGTATCATCAAGATTGGGTGAAAAAGTGTTTGCTGAGATTTCAGGCAACTCATAGTTTTTTGGAAGCTTGGCAACCTCTTTCCATGAAAGTGATTCTCGCCAGACTCTGCTTAGGGCTACATCAACAGGAAACAAACCATAGAGATAGAACTTGAAACTGCTTTATTGGGTCAAGTTTCAAAGAGCTAGCACAAACCGTGTTTGATTTAGAGTTCCAAATACATGTATCCATATAGGAGAAAACAGAGTGAAACCTCAAAATGAAAACGGTTACTGCAAACGAACGGTTTAAGCTACAAGAACGAAATTTGGTGAGCCACGTGGGATTGGTGTACTGATCATTCCCTGAAAGTATCATCAAGATTGGGTGAAAAAGTGTTTGCTGAGATTTCAGGCAACTCGTAGTTTTTTGGAAGCTTGGCAACCCCTTTCCATGAAAGTGATTCTCGCCAGTCTCTGCTTAGGGCTACATCAACAGCAAACAAACCATAGAGATAGAACTTAAAACTGCTTTATTGGGTCAAGTTTCAAAGAACTAGCACAAACTGTGTTTGATTTAGAGTTCCAAATACATGTATCCTTATAGGAGAAAACAGAGTGAAACCTCAATATGAAAACGGTTACTGAAAACGAACGGTTTAACCTAAAGAACGAAATATGGTGAGCCAAGTGAAATAGGTGTACTGATCATTCTCTGAAAGTATCACCACGATTGGGTGAAAAAGTGTTTGCTGAGATTTCAGGCAATTCGTAGTTTTTTGGAAGCCTGGCAAACCCTTTCCATGAAAGTGATTCTCGCCAGTCTCTGCTTAGGACTACATAAACGGCAAACAAACCATAGAGATAGACTTGAAACTGCTTTATTGGGTCAAGTTTCAAAGAGCTAGCACAAACCGTCTTTGATTTAGAGTTCCAAACACATGTATCCATATAGGAGAAAACAGAGTGAAACCTCAAAATGAAAACGGTTACTGCAAATGAACGGTTTAACCTAGAAGAACGAAATTTGGTGAGCCAAGTGGGATTGGTGTACTGATCATTCCCTGAAAGTATCATCAAGATTGGGTGAAAAAGTGTTTGCTGAGAGTTCAGGCAACTCCTAGTTTTTTGAAATGTTGGCAACCCCTTTCCATGAAAGTGATTCTCGCCAGTCTCTGCTTAGGGCTACATCAACAGCAAACAAACCATAGAGATAGAACTTGAAACTGCTTTATTGGGTCAAGTTTCAAAGAGCTAGCACAAACCGTGTTTGATTTAGAGTTCTAAATACATGTATCCATAGAGGAGAAAACAAAGTGAAACCTCAAAATAAAAACGGTTACTGAAAACGAACGGTTAAACCTAGAAGAACGAAATTTGGTGAGCCAAGTGGGATTGGTGTACTGATCATTCCCTGAAAGCATCATAAAGATTGGGTGAAAAAGTGTTTGCTGAGATTTCAGGCAACTCGTAGTTTTTTAAAAGCTTGGCAACCTCTTTCCATGAAAGTGATTCTCGCCAGTCTCTGCTTAGGGCTACATCAACAGCATATAAACCATAGAGATAGAACTTGAAAATGCTTTATTGGGTCACGTTTCAAAGAGCTAGCACTAACCGTGTTTGATTTAGACTTCCAAATACATGTATCCATATAGGAGGAAACAGAGTGAAACCTCAAAATGAAAACGGTTACTGCAAACGAACGGTTTAACCTAGAAGAACGAAATTTGGTCAGCCAAGTGGGATTGGTGTACTGATCCTTCCTTGACAGTATCATTAAGATTGGGTGAAAAAGTGTTTGCTGAGATTTAAGGCAACTCGTAGTTTTTTGGAAGCTTGGCAACCCCTTTCCATGAAAGTGATTCTCGCCAGTCTCTGCTTAGGGCTACATCAACAGCAAACAAACCATTGAGATAGAACTTGAAACTGCTTTATTGGGTCAAGATTCAAAGAGCTAGCACAAACCGTGTTTGATTGAGAGTTCCAAATACATGTATCCGTATAGGAGAAAACAGAGTGAAACCTCAAAATGAAAACGGTTACTTCAAACGAACCGTTTAACCTAGAAGAACGAAATTTGGTGAGCCAAGTGGGATTGGTGTACTGATCATTCCCTGAAAGTATCATCAAGATTGGGTGAAAAAGTGTTTTCTGAGAATTCAGGCAACTCGTAGTTTTTTGGAAGCTTGGCAACCCCTTTCCATGAAAGTGATTCTCGCCAGTCTCTGCTTATGGCTACATCAACAGCAAACAAACCATAGAGATAGAACGTGAAACTGCTTTATTGGGTCAAGTTTCAAGGAGCTAGCACAAACCGTGTTTGATTTAGAGTTCCAAATACATGTGTCCTTATAGGAGAAAACAGAATGAAACCTCAAAATGAAAACGGTTACTGAAAACGAACGGGTTAACCTAGAAGAACGAAATTTGGTGAGCCAAGTGGGATTGGTGTACTGATCATTCCCTGAAAGTATCATCAAGATTGGGTGAAAAAGTGTTTGCTGAGATTTCAGGCAACTCGTAGTTTTTTGGAAGCTTGGCAACCCCTTTTAATGAAAGTGATTCTCGCTAGTCTCTGCTTAGGGCTACATCAACAGCAAACAAACCATAGAGATAGAACTTGAAACTGCATTATTGGGTCAAGTTTCAAAGAGATAGGAAAAACCGTGTTTAATTTAGAGTCCCAAATACATGTATCCGCATAGGAGAAAACAGAGTGAAACCTCAAAATGAAAACGGTTACTGCAATTGTACGGTTTCACCTAGAAGAACGAAATTTGGTGAGCCAAGTGGGATTGGTGTACTGATCATTTCCTGAAATTATCATCAAGATTGGGTGAAAAACAGATTGCTGAGATTTCAGGCAACTCGTAGTTTTTTGGAAGCTTGGCAACCCCTTTCCATGAAAGTGATTCTCGCCAGTCTCTGCTTAGGGGTACATCAACAGCAAACAAACCATAGAGATAGAACTTGAAACTGCTTTATTGGGTCAAGTTTCAAAGAGCTAGCACAAACCGTGTTTGATTTAGAGTTCCAAATACATGTATTCGTATAGGAGAAAACAGAGTGAAACCTCAAAATGAAAACGGTTACTGCAAACGAACGGTTTATCCTAGAAGAACGAAATTTGGTGAGCAAATTGGGATTGGTGTACTGATCATTCCCTGAAAGTATCATCAAGATTGGGTGAAAAAGTGTTTGCTGAGATTTCAGGCAAATCGTAGTTATTTGGAAGCTTGGCAACCCCTTTCCATGAAAGTGATTCTCGCCAGTCTCTGCTTAGGGCTACATCAACAGCAAACAAACCATTGAGAAAGAACTTGAAACTGCTTTATTGGGTCAAGTTTCAAAGAGCTAGCACAAACCGTGTTTGATTTAGAGTTCCAAATACATGTATCCGTATAGGAGAAAACAGAGTGAAACCTCAAAATGAAAACGGTTACTGCAAACGAACGGTTTAACCTAGAAGAACGAAATTTAGTGAGCCAAGTGGATTTTTGTACTGATCATTCCCTGAAACTATCATCAAGATTGGGTGAAAAAGTGTTTGCTGAGATTTCAGGCAACTCGTAGATATTTGGAAGCTTGGCAACCCCTTTCCATGAAAGTGATTCTCGCCAGTCTCTGCTTAGGGCAACATAAACAGCAAAGAAACCATAGAGATAGAACTTGAAACTGCTTTATTGGATCAAGTTTCAAAGAGCTAGCACAAACCGTGTTTGATTTAGAGTTCCAAATACATGTATCCGTATAGGAAAAAACAGAGTGAAACCTCAAAATGAAAACGGTTACTGCGAACAAACGGTTTAACCTAGATAAACGAAATTTGTTGAGCCAAGTGGGATTGGTGTACTGATCATTCCCTGAAAGTATCATCAAGATTGGTTGAAAAAGTGTTTGCTGAGATTTCAGGAAACTCAAATTTTTTTGGAAGCTTCCAACCCCTTTCCATGAAAGTGATTCTTGCCAGTCTCTGCTTCGGGCTACATCAACAGCAAACAAACCATAAAGATAGAACTTGAAACTGCTTTATTGGGTCAAGTTTCAAAGAGCTAGCACAAACCATGTTTGATTTAGAGTTCTAAATACATGTATCCATAGAGGAGAAAACAAAGTGAAACCTCAAAATAAAAACGGTTACTGAAAACGAACGGTTAAACCTAGAAGAACGAAATTTGGTGAGCCAAGTGGGATTGGTGTACTGATCATTCCCTGAAAGCATCATAAAGATTGGGTGAAAAAGTGTTTGCTGAGATTTCAGGCAACTCGTAGTTTTTTAAAAGCTTGGCAACCTCTTTCCATGAAAGTGATTCTCGCCAGTCTCTGCTTAGGGCTACATCAACAGCATATAAACCATAGAGATAGAACTTGAAAATGCTTTATTGGGTCACGTTTCAAAGAGCTAGCACTAACCGTGTTTGATTTAGACTTCCAAATACATGTATCCATATAGGAGGAAACAGAGTGAAACCTCAAAATGAAAACGGTTACTGCAAACGAACGGTTTAACCTAGAAGAACGAAATTTGGTCAGCCAAGTGGGATTGGTGTACTGATTTTTCCTTGACAGTATCATTAAGATTGGGTGAAAAAGTGTTTGCTGAGATTTAAGGCAACTCGTAGTTTTTTGGAAGCTTGGCAACCCCTTTCCATGAAAGTGATTGTCGGAGTCTCTGCTTAGGGCTACATCAACAGCAAAGAAACCATTGAGAGAGAAATTGAAACTGCTTTATTGGGTCAAGTTTCAAAGAGCTGGCACAAACCGTGTTTGATTTAGAGTTCCAAATACATGTAATTCTATAGGAGAAAGCAGAGTGAAACCTCAAAATGAAAACGGTTACTGCAATCGAACGGTTTAACCTAGAAGAACGAAATTTGGTGAGCCAAGTGGGATTGGTGTACTGATCATTCCCTGAAAGTATCATCAAGATTGTGTGAAAAAGTGTTTGCTGAGATTTTAGGCAACTCGTAGTTTTTTGGAAGCTTGGCAACCCCTTTCCATGAAAGTGATTCTCGCCAGTCTCTGCTTAGGGCTACATCAACAGCAAACAAACCATAGAGACAGAACTTGCAACTGCTTTATTGGGTCAAGTTTCAAAGAGCTAGCAAAAACCGTGTTTCATTTAGACTTCCAAATACATGTATCCGTATAGGAGAAAACAGAGTGAAACCTCAATATGAAAACGGTTACTGCAAACGAATGGTTTAACCTAAAGAACGAAATTTGGTGAGCCAAGTGGGAATGGTGTACTGTTCATTCCTTGAAAGTATCACCACGATTGAGTGAAAAAGTGTTTGCTGAGATTTCAGGCAACTCATAGTTTTTTGGAAGCTTGGCAACCCCTTTCCATGAAAGTGATTCTCGCCAGTCTCTGCTTAGGGCTACATCAACAGCAAACAAACCATTGAGATAGAACTTGAAACTGCTTTATTGGGTCAAGATTCAAAGAGCTAGCACAAACCGTGTTTGATTGAGAGTTCCAAATACATGTATCCGTATAGGAGAAAACAGAGTGAAACCTCAAAATGAAAACGGTTACTTCAAACGAACGGTTTAACCTAGAAGAACGAAATTTGGTGAGCCAAGTGGGATTGGTGTACTGATCATTCCCTGAAAGTATCATCAAGATTGGGTGAAAAAGTGTTTTCTGAGAATTCAGGCAACTCGTAGTTTTTTGGAAGCTTGGCAACCCCTTTCCATGAAAGTGATTCTCGCCAGTCTCTGCTTATGGCTACATCAACAGCAAACAAACCATAGAGATAGAACGTGAAACTGCTTTATTGGGTCAAGTTTCAAGGAGCTAGCACAAACCGTGTTTGATTTAGAGTTCCAAATACATGTGTCCTTATAGGAGAAAACAGAATGAAACCTCAAAATGAAAACGGTTACTGAAAACGAACGGGTTAACCTAGAAGAACGAAATTTGGTGAGCCAAGTGGGATTGGTGTACTGATCATTCCCTGAAAGTATCATCAAGATTGGGTGAAAAAGTGTTTGCTGAGATTTAAGGCAACTCGTAGTTTTTTGGAAGCTTGGCAACCCCTTTTAATGAAAGTGATTCTCGCTAGTCTCTGCTTAGGGCTACATCAACAGCAAACAAACCATAGAGATAGAACTTGAAACTGCTTTATTGGGTCAAGTTTCAAAGAGATAGGAAAAACCGTGTTTAATTTAGAGTCCCAAATACATGTATCCGCATAGGAGAAAACAGAGTGAAACCTCAAAATGAAAACGGTTACTGCAATTGTACGGTTTCACCTAGAAGAACGAAATTTGGTGAGCCAAGTGGGATTGGTGTACTGATCATTTCCTGAAATTATCATCAAGATTGGGTGAAAAACAGATTGCTGAGATTTCAGGCAACTCGTAGTTTTTTGGAAGCTTGGCAACCCCTTTCCATGAAAGTGATTCTCGCCAGTCTCTGCTTAGGGCTACATCAACAGCAAACAAACCATAGAGATAGAACCTGAAACTGCTTTATTGGGTCAAGTTTCAAAGAGCTAGAACAAACCGTGTTTGATTTAGAGTTCCAAATACATGTATCCGTATAGGAGAAAACAGAGTGAAACCTCAAAATGAAAACGGTTACTGCAAACGAACGGTTTAACCTAGAAGAACGAAATTTGGTGAGCCAAGTGGATTGGTGTACTGATCATTCCCTGAAACTATCATCAAGATTGGGTGAAAAAGTGTTTGGTGAGATTTCAGGCAAATCGTAGATATTTGGAAGCTTGGCAACCCCTTTCCATGAAAGTGATTCTCGCCAGTCTCTGCTTAGGGCAACATAAACAGCAAAGAAACCATAGAGATAGAACTTGAAACTGCTTTATTGGATCAATTTTCAAAGAGCTAGCACAAACCGTGTTTGATTTAGAGTTCCAAATACATGTATCCGTATAGGAAAAAACAGAGTGAAACCTCAAAATGAAAACGGTTACTGCGAACAAACGGTTTAACCTAGATAAACGAAATTTGTTGAGCCAAGTGGGATTGGTGTACTGATCATTCCCTGAAAGTATCATCAAGATTGGTTGAAAAAGTGTTTGCTGAGATTTCAGGCAACTCAAATTTTTTTGGAAGCTTCCAACCCCTTTCCATGAAAGTGATTCTTGCCAGTCTCTGCTTCGGGCTACATCAACAGCAAACAAACCATAGAGATAGAACTTGAAACTGCTTTATTGGTTCAAGTTTCAAAGAGCTAGCACAAACCGTGTTTGATTTAGAGTTCCAAATACATGTATCCGTATAGGAAAAAACAGAGTGAAACCTCAAAATGAAAACGGTTACTGCGAACAAACGGTTTAACCTAGAAGTACGAAATATGGTGAGCCAAGTGGGATTGGTGTACTGATCATTCCCTGAAAGTATCTTCAAGATTGGGTGAAAAAGTGTTTGCTGAGATTTCAGGCAACTCGTAGTTTTTTGGAAACTTGGCAACCCCTTTCCATGAAAGTGATTCTCGCCAGTCTCTGCTTAGGGATACATCAACTGCAAACAAACCATTGAGATAGAACTTGAAACTGCTTTATTGGGTCAAGTTTCAAAGAGCTAGCAAAAACCGTGTTTGATTTAGAGTTCCAAATACATGTATCCTTACAGGAGAAAACAGAGTAAAACCTCAAAATGAAAACGGTTACTGCAAACGAACGGTTTAACCTAGAACAACGAAATTTGGTGAGACAAGTGAGATTATTGTACTGATCATTCCTTGAAAGTATCATTACGATTGGGTGAAAAAGTTTTTGCTGAGATTTCAGGCAACTCATAGTTTTTTGGAAGCTTGGCAACCCCTTTCCATGAAAGTGATTCTCGCCAGTCTCTGCTTAGGACTACATAAACAGCAAACAAACCATGGAGATAGAACTGGAAACTGCTTTATTGGGTCAAGTTTCAAAGAGCTAGCACAAACCGTGTTTGATTTAGAGTTCCAAATACATGTATCCATATAGGAGAAAACAGAGTGAAACCTCAAAATGAAAACGGTTACTGCAAACGAACGGTTTAACCTACAAGAACGAAATTTGGTGAGCCACGTGGGATTGGTGTACTGATCATTCCCTGAAAGTATAATCAAGATTGGGTGAAAAAGTGTTTCCTGAGATTTCAGGCAACTCGTAGTTTTTTGGAAGCTTGGCAACCCCTTTCCATGAAAGTGATTGTCGCCAGTCTCTGTTTAGGGCTACATCAACAGCAAACAAACCATAGAGACAGAACTTGAAACTGCTTTATTGGGTCAAGTTTCAAAGAGCTAGCAAAAACCGTGTTTCATTTAGACTTCCAAATACATGTATCCGTATAGGAGAAAACAGAGTGAAACCTCAATATGAAAACGGTTACTGCAAACGAATGGTTTAACCTAAAGAACGAAATTTGGTGAGCCAAGTGGGAATGGTGTACTGTTCATTCCTTGAAAGTATCACCACGATTGAGTGAAAAAGTGTTTGCTGAGATTTCAGGCAACTCATAGTTTTTTGGAAGCTTGGCAACCCCTTTCCATGAAAGTGATTCTCGCCAGTCTCTGCTTAGGGCTACATCAACAGCAAACAAACCATTGAGATAGAACTTGAAACTGCTTTATTGGGTCAAGATTCAAAGAGCTAGCACAAACCGTGTTTGATTGAGAGTTCCAAATACATGTATCCGTATAGGAGAAAACAGAGTGAAACCTCAAAATGAAAACGGTTACTTCAAACGAACGGTTTAACCTAGAAGAACGAAATTTGGTGAGCCAAGTGGGATTGGTGTACTGATCATTCCCTGAAAGTATCATCAAGATTGGGTGAAAAAGTGTTTTCTGAGAATTCAGGCAACTCGTAGTTTTTTGGAAGCTTGGCAACCCCTTTCCATGAAAGTGATTCTCGCCAGTCTCTGCTTATGGCTACATCAACAGCAAACAAACCATAGAGATAGAACGTGAAACTGCTTTATTGGGTCAAGTTTCAAGGAGCTAGCACAAACCGTGTTTGATTTAGAGTTCCAAATACATGTGTCCTTATAGGAGAAAACAGAATGAAACCTCAAAATGAAAACGGTTACTGAAAACGAACGGGTTAACCTAGAAGAACGAAATTTGGTGAGCCAAGTGGGATTGGTGTACTGATCATTCCCTGAAAGTATCATCAAGATTGGGTGAAAAAGTGTTTGCTGAGATTTAAGGCAACTCGTAGTTTTTTGGAAGCTTGGCAACCCCTTTTAATGAAAGTGATTCTCGCTAGTCTCTGCTTAGGGCTACATCAACAGCAAACAAACCATAGAGATAGAACTTGAAACTGCTTTATTGGGTCAAGTTTCAAAGAGATAGGAAAAACCGTGTTTAATTTAGAGTCCCAAATACATGTATCCGCATAGGAGAAAACAGAGTGAAACCTCAAAATGAAAACGGTTACTGCAATTGTACGGTTTCACCTAGAAGAACGAAATTTGGTGAGCCAAGTGGGATTGGTGTACTGATCATTTCCTGAAATTATCATCAAGATTGGGTGAAAAACAGATTGCTGAGATTTCAGGCAACTCGTAGTTTTTTGGAAGCTTGGCAACCCCTTTCCATGAAAGTGATTCTCGCCAGTCTCTGCTTAGGGCTACATCAACAGCAAACAAACCATAGAGATAGAACTTGAAACTGCTTTATTGGGTCAAGTTTCAAAGAGCTAGAACAAACCGTGTTTGATTTAGAGTTCCAAATACATGTATCCGTATAGGAGAAAACAGAGTGAAACCTCAAAATGAAAACGGTTACTGCAAACGAACGGTTTAACCTAGAAGAACGAAATTTGGTGAGCCAAGTGGATTGGTGTACTGATCATTCCCTGAAACTATCATCAAGATTGGGTGAAAAAGTGTTTGCTGAGATTTCAGGCAAATCGTAGATATTTGGAAGCTTGGCAACCCCTTTCCATGAAAGTGATTCTCGCCAGTCTCTGCTTAGGGCAACATAAACAGCAAAGAAACCATAGAGATAGAACTTGAAACTGCTTTATTGGATCAATTTTCAAAGAGCTAGCACAAACCGTGTTTGATTTAGAGTTCCAAATACATGTATCCGTATAGGAAAAAACAGAGTGAAACCTCAAAATGAAAACGGTTACTGCGAACAAACGGTGTAACCTAGATAAACGAAATTTGTTGAGCCAAGTGGGATTGGTGTACTGATCATTCCCTGAAAGTATCATCAAGATTGGTTGAAAAAGTGTTTGCTGAGATTTCAGGCAACTCAAATTTTTTTGGAAGCTTCCAACCCCTTTCCATGAAAGTGATTCTTGCCAGTCTCTGCTTCGGGCTACATCAACAGCAAACAAACCATAGAGATAGAACTTGAAACTGCTTTATTGGTTCAAGTTTCAAAGAGCTAGCACAAACCGTGTTTGATTTAGAGTTCCAAATACATGTATCCGTATAGGAAAAAACAGAGTGAAACCTCAAAATGAAAACGGTTACTGCGAACAAACGGTTTAACCTAGAAGTACGAAATATGGTGAGCCAAGTGGGATTGGTGTACTGATCATTCCCTGAAAGTATCTTCAAGATTGGGTGAAAAAGTGTTTGCTGAGATTTCAGGCAACTCGTAGTTTTTTGGAAACTTGGCAACCCCTTTCCATGAAAGTGATTCTCGCCAGTCTCTGCTTAGGGATACATCAACTGCAAACAAACCATTGAGATAGAACTTGAAACTGCTTTATTGGGTCAAGTTTCAAAGAGCTAGCAAAAACCGTGTTTGATTTAGAGTTCCAAATACATGTATCCTTACAGGAGAAAACAGAGTAAAACCTCAAAATGAAAACGGTTACTGCAAACGAACGGTTTAACCTAGAACAACGAAATTTGGTGAGACAAGTGAGATTATTGTACTGATCATTCCTTGAAAGTATCATTACGATTGGGTGAAAAAGTGTTTGCTGAGATTTCAGGCAACTCATAGTTTTTTGGAAGCTTGGCAACCCCTTTCCATGAAAGTGATTCTCGCCAGTCTCTGCTTAGGACTACATAAACAGCAAACAAACCATGGAGATAGAACTTGAAACTGCTTTATTGGGTCAAGTTTCAAAGAGCTAGCACAAACCGTGTTTGATTTAGAGTTCCAAATACATGTATCCATATAGGAGAAAACAGAGTGAAACCTCAAAATGAAAACGGTTACTGCAAACGAACGGTTTAACCTACAAGAACGAAATTTGGTGAGCCAAGTGGGATTGGTGTACTGATCATTCCCTGAAAGTATAATCAAGATTGGGTGAAAAAGTGTTTCCTGAGATTTCAGGCAACTCGTAGATTTTTGGAAGCTTGGCAACCCCTTTCCATGAAAGTGATTGTCGCCAGTCTCTGTTTAGGGCTACATCAACAGCAAACAAACCATAGAGACAGAACTTGAAACTGCTTCATTGGGTCAAGTTTCAAAGGGCTAGCACAAACCATGTTTGATTTAGAGTTCCAAATACATTTATCCGTATAGGAGAAAAGAGAGTGAAACCTCAAAATGAAAACGGTTACTGCAAACGAACGGCTTAACCTAGAAGAACGAAATTTGGTGAGCCAAGTGGGATTGGTGTACTGATCATTCCCACGAAGTATCATCAAGATTGGGTGAAAAATCTTTGCTGAGATTTCAGGCAACTCGTAGTTTTTTGGAAGCGTGGCAACCCCTTTCCATGAAAGTGATTCTCGCCAGTCTCTGCTTAGGGCTACATCAACAGCAAACAAACCATTGAGATAGAACTTGAAACTGCTTTATTGGGTCAAGTTTCAAAGAGCTAGCACAAACCGTGTTTGATTTAGAGTTCCAAATACATGTATCCGTATAGGAGAAAACAGAGTGAAACCTCAAAATGAAAACGGTTACTGCAAACGAACGGTTTAACCTAGAAGAACGAAATTTGGTGAGCCAAGTGGGATTGGTGTACTGATGATTCCCTGAAACTATCATCAAGATTGGGTGAAAAAGTGTTTGCTGAGATTTCAGGGAACTCATAGTTTTTTGGAAGCTTGGCAACCCCTTTCCATGAAAGTGATTCTCGCCAGTCTCTGCTTAGGTTTGCATCAACAGCAAACAAACCAGAAAGATAGAACTTGAAACTGCTTTATTGGGTCAAGTTTCAAAGAGCTAGCACAAACCGTGTTTGATTTAGAGTTCCAAATACATGTAAACATATAGGAGAAAACAGAGTGAAACCTCAAAATGAAAACGGTTACTGCAAACGAACTGTTTAACCTTGAAGAACAAAATTTGGTGAGCCAATTGGGATTGGTGTACTGATCATTTCCTGAAATTATCATCATGATTGGATGAAAAAGAGATTGCTGAGATTTCAGGCAACTCGTAGTTTTTTGGAAGCTTGGCAACCCCTTTCCATGAAAGTGATTCTCGCCAGTCTCTGCTTAAGACTACATAAACAGCAAACAAACCATAGAGATAGAACTTGAAACTGCTTTATTGGTTCAGTTTCAAAGAGCAAGCATAAAACGTGTTTTATTTAGAGTTCCAAATACATGTATCCATATAGGAGAAAACAGAGTGAAACCTCAAAATGAAAACGGTTACTGCAAACGAACGGTTTAACCTACAAGAACGAAATTTGGTGAGCCAAGTGGGATTGGTGTAATGATCATTCCCGGAAAGTATCATCAAGATTGGGTTAAAACGTGTTTGCTGAGATTTCAGGGAACTCGTAGTTTTTTGGAAGCTTGGCAACCCCTTTCCATGAAAGTGATTCTCGCCAGTCTCTGCTTAGGGCTACATCAACAGCAAACAAACCATAGAGATAGAACTTGAAACTGCTTTATTGGGTCAAGTTTCAAAGAGCTAGCACAAACCATCTTTGATTTAGAGTTCCAAATACATTTATCCATATAGGAGAATAGAGAGTGAAACCTCAAAATGAAAACGGTTACTGCAAACGAACGGTTTAACCTAGAAGAACGAAATTTCGTGAGCCAAGTGGATTGATGTACTGATCATTCCCTGAAAGTATCATCAAGATTGGATGAAAAACTGTTTTCTGAGATTTCAGGCATCTCGTAGTTTTTTGGAAGCTTGGCAACCCCTTTCCATGAAAGTGATTCTCACCAGTCTCTGCTTAGGGCTACATCAACAGTAAACAAACCATAGAGATAGAACTTGAAACTGCTTTATTGGTTCAGTTTCAAAGAGCAAGCATAAACCGTGTTTGATTTAGAGTTCCAAATACATGTATCCATATAGTAGAAAACAGAGTGAAACCTCAAAATGAAAACGGTTACTGCAAACGAACGGTTTAACCTAGAAGAACGAAATTTGGTGAACCAAGTGGGATTGGTGTACTGATCATTCCTTGAAAGTATCATCAAGATTGGGTGAAAAAGTGTTTGCTGAGATTTCAGGCAACTCGTAGTTTTTTGGAAGATGGCAACCCCTTTCCATGAAACTGATTCTCGCCAGTCTCTGCTTAGGGCTACATCAACAGCAAACAAACCATAGAGATAGAACTTGAAACTGCTTTATTGGGTCAAGTTTCAAAGAGCTAGCACAAACGATGTTTGATTTAGATTTCCAAATTCATGTATCCGTATAGGAGAAAATAGAGTGAAACCTCAAAATGAAAACGGTTACTGTAAACGAACGATTTAACCTAGAACAACGAAATTTGATGAGCCAAGTGGGATTCGTGTACTAATCATTCCCTGAAAGTATCATCAAGATTGGGTGAAAAAGTGTTTGCTGAGATTTCAGGAAACTCGTAGTTTTTTGGAAGTTTGGCAACCCCTTTACATGAAAGTGATTCTTGCCAGTCTCTGCTTTGGGCTACATCAACTTCCAACCAACCATAGAGATAGAACTTGAAACTGCTTTATTGGGTCAAGTATCAAATAGCTAGCACAAACCGTGTTTGAATTAGAGTTCCAAATACATGTATCCGTATAGGAGAAAACAGAGTGAAACCTGAAAATGAAAACAGTTACTGCAAACGAACGGTTTAACCTAGTAGAACGAAATATGGTGAGCCAAGTGGATTGGTGTACTGATCATTCCCTGTAAGTATCTTCAAGATTGGGTGAAAAAGTGTTTGCTGAGATTTCAGGCAACTCGTAGTTTTTTGGAAACTTGGCAACCCCTTTCCATGAAAGTGATTCTCGCCAGTCTCTGCTTCGTGCTACATCAACAGCAAACGAACCATTGAGATAGACCTTGAAACTGCTTTATTGGGTCAAGTTTCAAAGAGCTAGCACAAACCGTGTTTGATTTAGAGTTCCAAATACATGTATCATTATAGGAGAAAACAGAGTGAAACCTCAAAATGAAAACGGTTACTGCAAACGAACGGTTTAACCTAGAACAACGAAATTTGGTGAGCCAAGTGGGATTGTTGTACTGATCATTCCCTGAAAGTATCATCAAGATTGGGTGAAAAAGTGTTTGCTGAGATTTCAGGAAACTCGTAGTTTTTTGGAAGCTTGGCAACCCCTTTCCATGAAAGTGATTCTCGCCAGTCTCTGCTTAAGACTACATAAACAGCAAACAAACCATAGAGATAGAACTTGAAACTGCTTTATTGGGTCAAGTTTCAAAGAGCAAGCATAAACCGTGTTTGATTTAGAGTTCCAAATACATGTATCCATATAGGAGAAAACAGAGTGAAACCTCAAAATGAAAACGGTTACTGCAAACGAACGGTTTAACCTACAAGAACCAAATTTGGTGAGCCAAGTGGGATTGGTGTACTGATCATTCCCTGAAAGTATCATCAAGATTGGGTTAAAAAGTTTTTGCTGAGATTTCAGGGAACTCGTAGTTTTTTAGAAGCTTGGCAACCCCTTTCCATGAAAGTGATTCTCGCCAGTCTCTGCTTAGGGCTACATCAACAGCAAACAAACCATAGAGACAGAACTTGAAACTGCTTTATTGGGTCAAGTTTCAAAGAGCTAGCACAAACCATGTTTGATTTAGAGTTCCAAATACGTTTATCCATATAGGAGAAAAGAGAATGAAACCTCAAAATGAAAACGGTTACTGGAAACGAACGGTTTAACCTAGAACAACGAAATTTGGTGAGCCAAGTTAGATTGGTGTACTGATCATTCCCACGAAGTATCATCAAGATTGAGTGAAAAAGTGTTTGCTGAGATTTCAGGCAACTCGTAGTTTTTTGAAAGCTTGGCAACCCCTTTCCATGAATGTGATTCTCGCCAGTCTCTGCTTAGGGCTACATCAACAGCAAACAAACCATGGAGATAGAACTTGAAACTGCTTTATTGGGTCAAGTTTCAAAGAGCTCGAACAAACCGTGTTTGATTTAGAGTTCCAAATAAATGTATCCGCATAAGAGAAAAGAGAGTGAAACCTCAAAATGAAAACGGTTACTGCAAACGAACGGTTTAACCTAGAAGAACGAAATTTGGTGAGCCAAGTGGTATTGGTGTACTGATCATTCCCTGAAAGTATCATCAAGATTGGGTGAAAAAGTGTTGGCTGAGATTTCAGGCAATTCATAGTTTTTTGGAAGCTTGGCAACCCCTTTCCATGAAAGTGATTCTCGCCAGTCTCTGATTAGGGCTACATCAACAGCAAACAAAGCATAGAGATAGAACATGAAACTGCTTTTTTGGGTCAAGTTTCAAAGAGCTAGCACAAACCGTGTTTGATTTAGAGTTCCAAATACATGTATCCGTATAGGAGAAAAGAGAGGAAACCTCAAATGAAAACGGTTACTGCAAACGAACGGTTTAACCTAGAACAACGAAATTTGGTGAGCCAAGTGGGATTGGTGTACTGATCATTCCCTGAAAGTATCATCAAGATTGGGTGAAAAAGTGTTTGCTGAGATTTCAGGCAACTCGTAGTTTTTTGGAAGCTTGGCAACCCCTTTCCATGAAAGTGATTCTCGCCAGTCTCTGCTTAAGACTACATCAACAGCAAACAAACCATAGAGATAGAACTTGAAACTGCTTTATTGGGTCAAGTTTCAAAGAGCTAGCACAAACGATGTTTGATTTAGAGTTCCAAATACATGTATCCGTATAGGAGAAAACAGAGTGAAACCTGAAAATGAAAACAGTTACTGCAAACGAACGGTTTAACCTAGTAGAACGAAATATGGTGAGCCAAGTGGGATTGGTGTACTGATCATTCCCTGTAAGTATCTTCAAGATTGGGTGAAAAAGTGTTTGCTGAGATTTCAGGCAACTCGTAGTTTTTTGGAAACTTGGCAACCCCTTTACATGAAAGTGATTCTCGCCAGTCTCTGCTTCGGGCTACATCAACAGCAAACGAACCATTGAGATAGACCTTGAAACTGCTTTATTGGGTCAAGTTTCAAAGAGCTAGCACAAACCGTGTTTGATTTAGAGTTCCAAATACATGTATCCTTATAGGAGAAAACAGAGTGAAACCTCAAAATGAGAACGGTTACTGCAAATGAACGGTTTAACCTAGAACAACGAAATTTGGTGAGCCAAGCGGGATTGGTGTACTGATCATTCCCTGAAAGTATCATCAAGATTGGGTGAAAAAGTGTTTGCTGAGATTTCAGGAAACTCGTAGTTTTTTGGAAGCTTGGCAACCCCTTTCCATGAAAGTGATTCTCGCCAGTCTCTGCTTAAGACTACATAAACAGCAAACAAACCTAGAGATAGAACTTGAAACTGCTTTATTGGGTCAAGTTTCAAAGAGCAAGCATAAACCGTGTTTGATTTAGAGTTCCAAATACATGTATCCATATAGGAGAAAACAGAGTGAAACCTCAAAATGAAAACGGTTACTGCAAACGAACGGTTTAACCTACAAGAACCAAATTTGGTGAGCCAAGTGGGATTGGTGTACTGATCATTCCCTGAATGTATCATCAAGATTGGGTTAAAAAGTTTTTGCTGAGATTTCAGGGAACTCGTAGTTTTTTGGAAGCTTGGCAACCCCTTTCCATGAAAGTGATTCTCGCCAGTCTCTGCTTAGGGCTACATCAACAGCAAACAAACCATAGAGATAGAACTTGAAACTGCTTTATTGGGTCAAGTTTCAAAGAGCTAGCACAAACCATGTTTGATTTAGAGTTCCAAATACGTTTATCCATATAGGAGAAAAGAGAATGAAACCTCAAAATGAAAACGGTTACTGGAAACGAACGGTTTAACCTAGAAGAACGAAATTTGGTGAGCCAAGTTGGATTGGTGTACTGATCATTCCCACGAAGTATCATCAAGATTGAGTGAAAAAGTGTTTGCTGAGATTTCAGGCAACTCGTAGTTTTTTGAAAGCTTGGCAACCCCTTTCCATGAATGTGATTCTCGCCAGTCTCTGCTTAGGGCTACATCAACAGCAAACAAACCATGGAGATAGAACTTGAAACTGCTTTATTGGGTCAAGTTTCAAAGAGCTCGAACAAACCGTGTTTGATTTAGAGTTCCAAATAAATGTATCCGCATAAGAGAAAAGAGAGTGAAACCTCAAAATGAAAACGGTTACTGCAAACGAACGGTTTAACCTAGAAGAACGAAATTTGGTGAGCCAAGTGGTATTGGTGTACTGATCATTCCCTGAAAGTATCATCAAGATTGGGTGAAAAAGTGTTGGCTGAGATTTCAGGCAATTCATAGTTTTTTGGAAGCTTGGCAACCCCTTTCCATGAAAGTGATTCTCGCCAGTCTCTGATTAGGGCTACATCAACAGCAAACAAAGCATAGAGATAGAACATGAAACTGCTTTTTTGGGTCAAGTTTCAAAGAGCTAGCACAAACCGTGTTTGATTTAGAGTTCCAAATACATGTATCCGTATAGGAGAAAAGAGAGGAAACCTCAAAATGAAAACGGTTACTGCAAACGAACGGTTTAACCTAGAACAACGAAATTTGGTGAGCCAAGTGGGATTGGTGTACTGATCATTCCCTGAAAGTATCATCAAGATTGGGTGAAAAAGTGTTTGCTGAGATTTCAGGCAACTCGTAGTTTTTTGGAAGCTTGGCAACCCCTTTCCATGAAAGTGATTCTCGCCAGTCTCTGCTTAAGACTACATCAACAGCAAACAAACCATAGAGATAGAACTTGAAACTGCTTTATTGGGTCAAGTTTCAAGGAGCAAGCATAAACCGTGTCTTATTTAGAGTTCCAAATACATGTATCCATATAGGAGAAAACAGAGTGAAACCTCAAAATGAAAACGGTTACTGCAAACGAACGGTTTAACCTACAAGAACGAAATTTGGTGAGCCAAGTGGGATTGGTGTACTGATCATTCCCGGAAAGTATCATCAAGATTGGGTTAAAAAGTGTTTGCTGAGATTTCAGGGAACTCGTAGTTTTTTGGAAGCTTGGCAACCCCTTTCCATGAAAGTGATTCTCGCCAGTCTCTGCTTAGGGCTACATCAACAGCAAACAAACCATAGAGATAGAACTTGAAACTGCTTTATTGGGTCAAGTTTCAAAGAGCTAGCACAAACCATGTTTGATTTAGAGTTCCAAATACATTTATCCATATAGGAGAAAAGAGAGTGAAACCTCAAAATGAAAACGGTTACTGCAAACGAACGGTTTAACCTAGAAGAACGAAATTTGGTGAGCCAAGTGGGATTGGTGTACTGATCATTCCCTGAAAGTATCATCAAGATTGGGTGAAAACGTGTTTGCTGAGATTTCAGGCAACTCATAGTTTTTTGGAAGCTTGGCAACCCCTTTCCATGAAAGTGATTCTCGCCAGTCTCTGCTTAGGGCTACATCAACAGCAAACAAACCATAGAGATAGAACTTGAAACTGCTTTATTGGGTCAAGTTTCAAAGAACTAGCACAAACCGTGTTTGATTTAGAGTTCCAAATACATGTATCCATATAGGAGAAAACAGAGTGAAACCTCAAAATGAAAACGGTTACTGCAAACGAACGGTTTAACCTAGAAGAACGAAATTTCGTGAGCCAAGTGGATTGATGTACTGATCATTCCCTGAAAGTATCATCAAGATTGGATGAAAAACTGTTTTCTGAGATTTCAGGCATCTCGTAGTTTTTTGGAAGCTTGGCAACCCCTTTCCATGAAAGTGATTCTCACCAGTCTCTGCTTAGGGCTACATCAACAGTAAACAAACCATAGAGATAGAACTTGAAACTGCTTTATTGGGTCAAGTTTCAAAGAGCTAGCACAAACCGTGTTTGATTTAGAGTTCCAAATACATGTATCCATATAGTAGAAAACAGAGTGAAACCTCAAAATGAAAACGGTTACTGCAAACGAACGGTTTAACCTAGAAG